>NC_056729.1:1381996560-1382058207 GCF_019279795.1 Protopterus annectens
AAAAGAGTATGTTCAGGATTGCTGATGGGGGTTTATGTATACTTCATCTAGGAGGTCTTTGTGGTTCAGGTAGGTTGCATTTAAGTGCCTCAGAATATGTGACTCTGTGTTTGTTTTGAATTTTGTGATGGGTGCATTGTGTTTACTGCTGACAGCCGTATTGACATTAGAAGTGCTTTTATATGAGGGCTTTGCCTCCAGTGACATTGTGTAAATACATCTTTCATATACCATATCGGTTTGAGAGTTTACTGGTTGTCAGGAAATATGAGACAATTTCTACATTAACTCAGGATTCCCTTATCCACCAAGATGGTAATAGAGATAGTGGTAAAGGCCATATCCATGGCCACAGAACCCTATTTTTATTGATTAGGCAGTTGCAGACAATTGATTAGACAGTTGCAGACATATTTGTTTTGTTGAGTGTACTCACTTTTAATTGTAAACATTTTTTTTTTTTCAAAAGACTGTACCGAACATTATTTTTTGTTATATAAGAAGCTGGAGTCTGAAAAATTGGAAAAAAAGTGCCCTACTCCTCTAATGTGGTAAATAAAAAGGGTATTGTTTGCCTTGGTGAAGTTTAGTCTGCCTTCACCCTTTGTGAGTTCTGGTATTAATGCCAATTCAAAGGAGACTGGTTTGTAGTCAGAGTTAACTAATGAGGGTCCGACAGTTGCATCTGTTTGTCATATTTGTGAGAACAAGATCTAGTATGTGTTTGTGTCTCTTGTTGGAGCTTGAGCAATTTGTTCCAGGGTATTTTAGTTAACAACGTCAAGGAACTTTTGTGCAAGTGAGTTATGGTTGGAGTAGGTTTCCTAGTTGATGGGGGGATAACTGAAATCCCCCCATGACCACAGTGTTTATCTATATTTGGATGGACTCCAGTTTGGTCAAGTAGGCCTTGTGCACAACATGATTCATGGACGGGGATCTATAACTAGCTATGATTTGAATGGGGGCCTTATGCACAGTGATCTGACCTTGGAGTAACTCCATGGAGCTGTCCAGTCTGTGCCTGTGCATTAGAGTATCTACAAGCTGCTCCTTTCCATAAAGGCCACAGGTGGCAAGCCAGGGGTGAGTTTGCAATTTCCCATCTATTGGTCCAAATTGCATTTGAATAGTATTAGAGAAGGGTGCTGTTCCACAAGAAGGGGAGTCTGTTCCAGAGAAGAACAATCTGTCAAAGACATTTGTTCCTCCAACCTGTTATGCTTATGTCACAGACAAGGTTTAGATCCTTAGATCAGGTTATTGCAGTGATGTTTGTTTACTGAATGTATAACTGGTTCATAAGGACTGGCTGGGTGAATGTATTGTAGATTGCACATTTTTTTTGATGACATAATAATGTCATTTGGTCTTGATAAATGTGCAAAAACAATTTTTAAAGCAGGAAAACTGCAGCACCAAGAAAACATCAGTGTGGGACAAGAATGTGATTATATATTCCCCGTTCCAAAGGAGGTATGGGCCTCCTTGAAATTGATTATATGTATTGATCTGCAATTGTGGGACTGCATACATATCTGCTGACCTCACAAGACCCAAACATAGTGAAAGTTTTGAAACATGAGAAGAATAACTCTAAGATGACTTCCCTGCTTAGTCTAGCAGAAGCATATTGGCATCAAGCCGTAATTGAAATCAAACCAGATGTAGATAAAAATCAGGCAGCAGCTGAATATGCCAAGAAGAAAAAGAAAGTATATAAGGTGAAAAACCAAGAGAGAAGGCAAGAAATGTGGAAAATGCATAAATATAGTTGCAAGTATAGAAAACGTCTGGACTGAAGCAGGAATGGTTAAGGAGAGGCAAATTCATACCAAAAGATGAAATGTTAATACTGGCTGCCACAGATACTGGGCTACTTACATGTTGGTTTACAAAGTCCATTGAACATGTGGGAGAAACAGACAAATGTAGGTTTTATAAAACAGAAATGGAAATAGCTGCACATCTCATTAGTGGTTTTGACATAGTAATGGCAGAAAGACTGTATGCTCAAAGGCACAATAATGTGGCAAGACTGTTGCACTGGGGATTATGCAAACATTATAGTAATGAAGTGGCTGAAAACACAGGAAACATGAGACACAAAGCATCATAGAAAATCATGAAGTCTACATCACATGGGATCACCCATTATCAACAGTTAAAAAGACAGATGGGATCACCCATTACCAACAGTTAAAAAGACAGATGCGAGAAAACCAGATATAGTGGTCCATGAAAAGACAAAAGTAGCATTGATCATTGAAATCTCTACACCCAGTGACTACAGAGTCTTGTGTAGAGAGAGAGACAGTTATAAAATATCAGAATTAGCAGGTATAAATGAGAGCAATGTGGAAGAAAGATACCCAGATGGTTCCAACAGTAGTGGGAGCAACGAGTCTTATAAAAAAAGTATCTACAGTCGTATTTAGATATGTTCTCTGCATGTAACTCCATAAGAATTGTAGGAGTCGTCATTTCTGGGTACATTTTGGGTGTTGCAAAAGAGCACTTCTGGCTGACATCAAATATTGAAACAATACTAATGTCATGAACTTTAATTGTACTTTCACTTAGGAATCAGGTGTATTCCCATCATGGTATAAGAAACCCAAAAGATTTGGAGAAACTAAGAAAGGCATCAATGGATATTATTAGGGCCCATTGATGCTGTGTTTTTTGTATGTGGAGAGCACGGTGAGGACCTGTTCTTTAGTGATAGTTGGAACAGAAATGGTAGAGGGTATTTACTGGGGAGCACAGGAGCAGCTCAGAAATGTATAGATTCTGTTTTCTGCTTGTACCTTATTATTCTTGTTAACACTTTATGACCCCCTTTTCCCTGGATGAGGTACCCTTACTTATGAGGTGCTCCATATAGAAAGCTTTCTGTACAATGGAAGCAACATGGTGGTCAAAAGTCAGGTTGCTATAAATCTGGGTGCCCAAATTCCTCATGACTGATTGCATGCTTAGGACATTGTTCTTAATGTGATAATATGGGCTCTATTTTAAAATCGCAAAGAGGCATTACAGCGAACGCCTCTTGAGCGACACATAAAGACCAAATGCACTGAACCGCAAATGGTCAAAGCAGCTATTTCTTTCCCTGGGAAAGAAATTGCTGGCACCAAACACACAAACACAATTTAAAACAAGATTCATCACCTCATGCATGCACATAGGTATGAGCCTATCATTGAGCAGCATTCTACCATCTTCATGGATGATGCCACAATACCAACAGAAAATGATATCCCCCTTAGAATTTTTAATAAATTGTCCTTTATCATGGCTTAACTGCAAAGTGGTTTGCCACTGTAATATAATCAATCACTATAGGGTGCTTTTTATAAATCTTTAAGCACTCTTTCATCGATAAATGTGGGACACTGTCAAATGCTTTTTTGTAGCCTATTCATGTCGTATTTAGATTCTTCCCATTTTATAGTTCTCTTATGTAGCTCTGTTTTACAGCCAATTATCCTTTGTTCCATATGACTTTTTGTTACCCTTTTGTTGTATTGACATGTTTGAGTTTTCTTCCAACTGACCATAAACTCTGTTGGCACCAATTCCATTGTACAGTTGTACAGTTTATACATCATCAGAAGGCAAGTTATTGGTCTGTAGTTTTTAGGGTAGTTTGCTGGTCCACTGTGAAGCAGAAAAAATTTTCCTGTTGTTAACCAGGTTAGTGTCTGTTCAGGGTGCTAATATAAATAGTTCTTACTCATGGTAAAATCTTCATGTAAAGATGTTCCCACTTTTAGCCAGAAGTTAGGTACTTCATCTGGACTGGAATTTTCCAGTTAGGATCTTTTCGTAACTTAGTTTCAATTCTTCTATTTCTCTGGTTGTTACTTCATCCCATTTCAAATCCTGCACATTTGAACTTCTTTATTTATTTATTTATTTAACATTTGTTGACCGGGAATGTCCGACTAGGTTCCAAAGAGCCTGTTTTCAGCGGAGGCCCTTATTCTTTCGTTTACTTTTTCTTTCCATTCAGCATCTTTATTTCTCCAAAATGTATCTATTTCTTCCTTTTTGGTGGTTTCAATTTCTTTTCACGTGTTTCCCAATTCTCTATAAATCTGTTTGGGTCATCCATAAAAATTGCTTATTTTATACCTTTATATTTTTCTGCATATCTATTACGTATTTCTGCCTGTGCTGATAGTTTATTTTCAGTAGTGCATGATAGATTTTTATCTCTTCTGATACTGAGCATTACTTACATCATGACTATCTTTCAGTATATTAGTTGATCTGTTCTCTCTTCTATACTTTGTAACATTGACACTTGTCTTAATTGCTTTATCATTTTCTCTATTTGATACTTCCATGATGACATTTAATCTCTCCCCTCCCTTCTTTTCCCTTACTGCCCTCTGTTTTGTGGTAAGACTATCTGTTATTAATTTAGCTGCACAGTAATATATCCTATTTACTTTGTGTTATATTGCATGAATTTCTATGAACAGTCATAATTACTGTGTTCATTTGTTTTATCAGGCTTTTAACGTTTGGGGTTTTGTTGACTTTCTGTAGTCTATTTCTTTCATTGACCTTAATATGTCTGTCCTTCTCTGAAGTAACTCTTCTCTTAGATTGGTCTTGTTAGCCATCCAGAATTCCCTCCTAGTCTTGTCTGTTTTTTGTATCTCCCATCTCTCCCTTCACTCTTTCTTTCTTTCGATTACTTCCTGGACTTGCGCATTCTTACACCTGCTTTCCTTGCATTCCTTATTCCCATACCTGTTTCAGCTGCATACCTGTTATGAAGTCCTCACACATGCTGTTTTGAGGTGCTTCCGGTCCTCTTCAACTCCACTTATTTCCTCTTGTTGTCGTGGTGGTAGAGCCCTAAGCAATTTTTAGAATGGTCTCTTCAGTCATCTTCTAGGTTTTCATCCTGGTCTTTGTTGACATCGAAAGACTTCTATAACCACTGCTTGCATCTGATTGTGGCAACCAGTGTTTTTTTACTGTGGGCTTACTGTTTCACTAGGGTGAATTTGCAGTCAATGATGCTACCCCATTGTCCTTTCCTTACTAGGGGGAAGTATACCAGATTTGCACAATAGCCACTCTTGTATGCTTTTTTGTGACATTATCACTTTTTGAACCATGTGTTACCTACTATGATGCAATTTGCCAGACAGAAATCTAGAGTGGCCTCTCCATCTTTGTTCCTACTGCACCAGCCATGTGGACCCAGGCAGTCCTTGTATCATATTTTGTCTGTCCTGTTAAGTGCATTCAGGTGAGCCATTATCAACACCAATTTCTGCTGTCCTAATTTATAAATGAATGTGTTTCTTCTGATGCCAACCTCTGTTTTTCATCTCTCCTCTTAGACAGCTGTTATTTGAAGTTCCCATGATTTTCACTGTTATTTTGTTTTCTCATCTGTTCCAGTTGTGTTACAAGCCTATAAATAGGGCTCTTACAGCTGTACACATAATTTTGTTATTTTCTGCAGATGTCCATATTCACTGCAAAATTCAGTTTCTTGAAGTTTGTTACATTAACGAAAACACTGACTAATTATAACAAAATAGTTACATCATTTTCAGTTTGTGGTAAGAGAAGCCTGAGTCAATTGGTTTGCATGTTAATTATTCTAACATTGCTACAGTCATCTTTGGTTTTTGATCTTGGACATACTGAGCTAAACAATGGGTGCCAACAGAGGTGAAAATAGTCATATCAAACTTGATGAGGTGCTAAGTGCACTGGTTTCTGGCTTGGTATTGACTTACATTTCTTTGAGCGAGCAGTTACAAATGTCTTCTGCATTTCAATGTATGTAGTTATCTGAATGTGTTTACCAGTGTAATATATTCATGCATTCATTACAAAGTAGTAGTCAGATATTGTCTAGGTGCATCATGTGGACAGACAAGACTTGATTTAATTATTTGGGGCTGGGTATGTGGTGTTATGAAACAATATGTGTCCTTTCTACAGAATTCTGCTTAGTTGTGGAACTCACAGTCATAAGGGAAGTTTGGATAAGTGGTGAGTGCAGCCTTTTTTATTAAATTAATACCATTTGTTTCAGAATGTAACTTTTTGTGGTTGGTGGCAGTGGGATTATAAATGTCTGTTACAATTTACTATAGGTGACTTTAATTTTGGAGTACGTTTTACAGAAAATGGTGATATTTTGCTGTTTAAGCTGTTCTGTAGAGTCATCTGGAGAAGCAGTCAGCATTGTAGGAGATGGCTGCGCGAATAATTAATGGGACTTATTTAGACTACACACTAGTATATTACAGGTACGTGAAAAATGTTTGTTTGGGAGATTCCGATTTAAGCTGCGTGTTGTTTATGACATCTTGTGTTTGGTTTCATTACTGGAGAAATTTAAGTGGGCAGTATGTGTTTGATGTACTTCTTGTTTTCATGTTGTATGGTATATATAGTGTACATTTTTGTATTATAGGTTTAATTCTTTACAGATTGCTAGTTTTCCTGCACTCTGAGTGTGCAGTAATTTCAGTGTGTCTTTCTCTCCATTGCTGACTGACTATTATTTCACTGATTGCTTGGGAGTCTGGTTTTCTAGGCGGTTTACCATGTTCATTTTGTTTTCCTCGGCAGGATTTTAGGCATAGTAATAAGGAGTTAGTGTGGTTTATTAGATAGCTTTTTTTATACAATATTTATTGTGCTTTCCTTTTGAGGATAGTCATAATAAGTTTATAATTAGTTTTGGTGAGGGATTGTGAAACCAGAGTTGTCATTTCACCTCTTGATGTTGTATTTGAGAGTGATTATGGCCATGTTTTATTGGTCGGATACTGGGTAGGTTTTCCTGCTGGCTCAATTGAAACAACAGTCTACTTGACACAATAACATTCTGGTACATGCTGACAGTTGTACGTTTTTATGTATAAGATTTTCTTTCCTTGTTATGTCAAATCTTGAATTTGGAATATGCGTAGGAAGAAATAAGTATGAATGATGCACTTAGTGCATAGTTGTGCCATGTTTGGTGCATAACTAGTAGATTCATAGGTTTATACTAGACTAATGACCAACCGAGTCTCTACAAGTGCAAAATCATGTATAACTTTTAAATATTACCCTAACTCATGTTAGTAGAACAACCGGGTTTTGAACATGGATTTCCTAAAGACTAACAAGTATGAAACCGTAATGTCTGACATTATGTAATGACTGTAGTCTTCAGTGATTTATCAGAAAACCAAAACATTTTATAAGGAGAAGGGTAATAATATGAGGCCAAATCAGGGACATTTGAGCATTATGAAGTGGTTATTGACCAATAATATTGCTTACATATTTTTTCAGTCTGATTTTTCTTGTGGTGTGGATGGCCAATTATTTCCACAGATTTGATTATCTGGGTGCCATTTTTTTCTTGGATTACAGTTGGTTAGTTTTTGCAATCACAAGTTGTATATCGTATTGTATTATATTAGTGGGGTGTATGCAGGGAAAACATTTGTAAGGACAAGGTCAAACATGATATTTGTTTACTGACGTCTACCAGGAAAGTCTAACTGGATAGGTGTCCATTTTCTTCTAGATGAAGTTAGGAAGTGAGTGTAAAGGGTGAGTCAGGAGGTGTGAGGTATGATTAGGAACTTGTTCATATTTAGGAATGTCATTAGCCTGAGATTGGGCAAAAGCCGAAACAGATTTTGGCTAAGAACTATTTCTGCATGGTTTTGAAGGACCGGAGGGAGGGTACTGATCTGATGCACATATGTAAGGAGTCCCAGTCCTTAGCAACATGGTATAAATATAGCTCATGGCCTGCAGATTTGATAAGGTTGTGGACAGAGAAGGCTTTCCTCACTGAATCATAATGATGGAGTACAAACATAGTTATGTAGAACATTATTTATTGCTAGCCATGCAGATGATTGCAGGCTAATGTTGTAGGTCGGTAGAAGCTCTGTATACATTAGTTGGTGAGTTACTTCTAATCAATTTAGGCTTTCAGTGCCCTACAGAAATGGGTTCTGAAAGGGGTATTTGCTGATAATTTAGCCACTTTATTACACTATTGATCAAATTTTGCTTTTTATGCTTCCTGGAAGTTAATAGGAATGAGTGCTCCATAAACTACTCACAGGAGGTGTTAAGTAGTGGAGAGTGTAGCTTTAGTTGCGTCAGTGAGAGTTTTTGGATCTGTAAAGCATTGCAAGTTTTTGGTGAGTTTGTTAGGCATTTTTGTATGTGCATGTGAAATGTAAGATTATAGGCTCATAGGTAATGTAAGTACTAGGCCAGCTGCTGTTGCAGGTCATTTGATCTAGTTAATTTCCATTTTTGTGTTTGAAATAATCTATCCCACTTGGTTATTGATTGGCCTTACCTGTCTCATGGTTGATAATTACATATGATCCCTAATGAGATTAACTGGGATCATACCATAGATAATGTGAGTGGGCCCACACCTAGCATAAAGCATTTAGTAGCTGCATCTGTACATTTGTAGTGCATGGGGCAGTTTTGGGGTAAAATTTCTGTTTTCGATCCATATGTTTAAGTTGCAGTTGGAGATGTACAGGGATGAACTTTGTTTTATGTGGATGGGGAATTTGTTCCACATGAGCAGTATCATCTGTGAAGTATGCCTATCCCTCCAAACTGTTCTATTGATGTTTCAGAAGAGGTTTAGATGCCTAAGCAAAGTATTTGTGATGCCATTTGACTTAGTGATGTGCAGTAAATCCATTAGTAATAGGTCAGAGGTTGCCTTGTATGCCAGACACAGGTCACATCTTCGGAATCTATAGGTTACCAAGTATATTAACAGGGGTTTCAGTCGGTCCATGAAGGGCCTGTTGTTTAGGCCTTGTATCCTTTCAGTAAGGTATCTTTGTGGGAGCTCCAATTGTTGTACGTGTCTGAACAGATACATGCCAAAGGGGGGATTATGTGCAATAATTGGCCCAAGTGAAAACTGAGTACAGGGAGTCAGTGACCTCTCTAGATCTAGGCACAATCCCTTTGTTTGTTCATAATCTGTGCAATAGAGAAGCACTTTCTTACAACAACAGACACGTGTTGGTCAAAAGTTAAGTCACTGTCCACATAAGTTCCCAAACCCCGAACAACTGGGCAAATGTCTTAGGGGCACGTCAGTGCGGTAGTTCCCAGGGGTAGATCACTTCATAAAAGATACAGTAATGCATTTTTTAGTATTTAATTTTAGACTGTGGTTTTGACACCAATCTCCCTGCAGGCTGGCCAAATCATTTGAAGATTCAGTGAGTGCTCTTAGCCTACAGTAATCTGCAAACTTAGAGGTCATCATCCACCTTTATCATTAATAATTAGTATTATGACCATTGTTATTATTATTATTATTCACTATTACTTACAATCATCCACTATCCTTCATTATATGGTAGGGGGTGTTGTTTAGGTGCTTCACTCCACAGTACTTCCACAGACAAGCGAGCTGGTCTGACATGAAATTGGCACTTCTATCAGTCAGTATTTCCTTTGGGAAACCTACACTGCTGAAAATCTCTAACAAAGCATTTGCCGCCTTTTCGGCATCAATGGAGGACAGAGCCACTGCCTCAGTGTACCTGATAGCGTAATCTACTGCCTCTAGGATATCCTTTTTCCCTGTGGAACCTGGGGTACTCAGTGTCCCCACAATATCCATAGCTACCCTCTGAAATGGCTCCTTAGTCACAGGCAAAGACATCAAAAGAGCATTCACCTTGCCTACCTTTTGGCACTGCTCACAGGTCCTGCAGTACCCTGTTACATCTCTGGAAATCCCAGGACAATAGAAGTTATGCATAAAACATCTCTCTGTACGTTTTATGCCTATATGACCTATATTACCTGACTCGAATGTAAATAGTATGACATTGCATAAATGTAATGTAGATGCACTCCATACAGCTACCTAGAATGTAGTCACACAACCATGTCTTCGCTCACATAATCTGCCCATTAAGGTGCATCTTATTTAAAGAGAAGCTCATTGCTAATCAGACTTCTACCTTTTCTTACATTCCAGTATAACTGATTTTGGTTATTATATATATTTCTGGATTCTAACATGTTCTTGTTTCACAACTTTCATGTATATGCAAGTCACTGTAAGAAAATAAAAACCTCCATGGATCATAGGAAGTTACTTAGCTAATGGCCAAAGAACCTTTTTAAGCCTAGCCATTCATGCCCTAATTTTTATAATTATCAGTGTCGTAGGACTAGAACAACTTTGGTATATGCCTGTGCCTTAGGTCATCTGCAAGCTTTTCCTGTCTGTAAAGTCCACAGGTGACAAGCCATGTCTGAATTTACAGTTTACCTTCTATTGATCCAAATTGCATTTGAATGGGATTAGGGAACAGCTGTGTTTGGCATGAATGGGAAGGGTGTTCCAACAAAGGGGTAGTCTTTTAGAGGCATATCTGTTCCTCCAACATGTCTTGCTTATGTCACAGATGAAGTTGATCCTTAGATCAAGTAATTCCAATGCTGTTTGTTGAATGTATAGGATTAATCAGGACTGGCTGGGAGAATGCTTTGTAGGGTAGGCATAGATGACCTCTCAGTAGCCTGTAAGATACTCTGGACAGGGCTTTGATGCGGTCCACATAGGACATGTTATTTACACCCTGTATTCTTTAAAGGAACACTCCACCCTACAACTAAAAAAATATGTTTATTTCAGTCTATCTTTGTTTCCAGACCTATTTTAACACCTAAAATTGACTCTAAATGCTTTATTAGTAATTTTAGCTAGTTTACCACAACATGGCTACCGATGGGGCTTGCTATCTCAACGTGATCTTCTTCTCCTTCAAGCCTTTCTCTTTCCCATAAAGCATTTCAAGTCTCCTTTCTGTGACTCATGCCAGACATAAGGAAGTAACAGTGATTTCCCATGCCATTGACATATAATGGGAAATCTGTGACTCATTGTCAGTTTGGTTTCTTTCTGTGTAAAGCCTGCTTCTTTTCTTATCTTTTTTAAAAACCTTTTTATATTCCCCTTTTTTAAAAAATTTTTTTTTTTCGAAATTTTTTAAATTAGTATGACATTGCCCATAAAATTTGTAAGGGTTTAGATTCCCCCAAAACTTCCAAAAAAATTTACCCGGGGGCTAACCTTTTTTGGGGGGGGGGGGGGGGGGGGGGGGGGGGGGGGGGGGGGGGGGGGGGGGGGGGGGGGGGGGGGGGGGGGGGGGGGGAGGGGGGGGGGGGGGGGGGGGGGGGGGGGGGGGGGGGGGGGGGGAGGGGGGGGGGGCGGAGGGGGGGGGGGGGGGGGGGGGGGGGGGGGGGGGGGGGGGGGAGGAGGGGGGAAAGGGGAGGGGGGGGGGGGGGGGGGGGGGGGGGGGAAAAAAAAATAAAAAAAAAAAAAAAAAAAAAAAAAAAAAAAAAAAAAAAAAAAAAAAAAAAAAAAAAATAAAAAAAAAAAAAAAAAAAAAAAAAAAAAAAAAAAAAAAAAAAAAAAAAAAAAAAAAAAAAAAAAAAAAAAAAAAAAAAAAAAAAAAAAAAAAAAAAAAAAAAAAAAAAAAAAAAAAAAAAAAAAAAAAAAAAAAAAAAAAAAAAAAAAAAAAAAAAAAAAAAAAAAAAAAAAAAAAAAAAAAAAAAAAAAAAAAAAAAAAAAAAAAAAAAAAAAAAAAAAAAAAAAAAAAAAAAAAAAAAAAAAAAAGAAAAAAAAAAAAAAAAAAAATTGAAAATTTTACAAACCAATATAATGATGCATTTACATATATGAAAAAGTCCACAACACACAAAGCCATGCACGACCAGCAATATACTTATCCTACGTGTGTGCCTCCATTCAGTGTGCCAAAATAAGCATACAAAATTTCCAATTAAATTAACTATGTGCATGAATGTTTGCTATAACACATAGCAATTCATCAACTGCACGTCCACTAATTAGTAGCATTGATCTACCACTGCCTCTCATTTCTATGTTACAAGCAGTCCGTCCACCGATCCTTGCACTTCCCTTCCAATTGCACGTCAAACATTCATAATAGTGTCACAACCCCATGCTGTCAAGTCAGCAGACCATAACCTTTACTTTTCCCTTCCCTTACAATATCTAACATAGGTGTGTGTCAAGCACATAAAGTCACCAGACAATGACCATTGCAATTGTTAAGTGTATCGATTATACCACCACAGAATGTAATCAACTGACTGCCACTGAACTCTCCCATTCCCTATCCATTGCAAGTGCATCATGCAACAGACATAGTCTCAACAACCATCCCTGTCATGGTTCGGTCTCACTGTCCATCATCCTTGATACAGCATGCCTCTGCAGTGTTCATGTCCAGCAATGTGCAGTGAGCTGAAACCTGTTCCAGCTGGTATTCCTGAATGCTGTTATCACTATACATTTTATCTACGCACTACAAACACTTTGAATATGGCAACCTAGAACCAATGGCACTCTTGCTGAAACATAATTCCTTCACTATAAATAAAACAATCATGTATCACACACTATCATCACAGTTCCTTTCACTAACAAGTATGAGTATTGTCTACCTTTCAAACTCGCTTATGAGCGGTCATCGTTGCTTCGCGGGCTATAATTATTAACTAAATCACACTTACCTTGGCTGTAATATTTCCTTTGTGCAATATTTACCATGAGGACTCTGCCGATACTTTCACTTTGTTCAGGTTATATTTCTTCAGTTGAGCTCTCCACATTCACATCGCCTGTAAATGCCCATCAATAACACATACTGTTAGGTTACAGAGAAAAACACTTATGTATGACTTCATCCTTACTTCTTTCATGCTGTAAAATCACTGGTGATACCCACCTTTACTGTCATCTTGGTAATTCTGGCATCCATGTCAAACCAATCGTAAGTTGGACGGTTCTCTCCAGCAATGTTCATGACAGAAAAGATCTCATTACCGCAAAATGGATAACCCAACTTTCCAATCACCTATTCTCAATCACCAGGACTCATAGACGAGAGGGAACAGTTGTTAAAAATTATACCATTATATCCATACACACTTTACATGGATCAGCTGTTGCTCTGTATACATTAATACCCGCTCAGAGAACTCATTTTCAGCTACTATACACTGACATGTCACTAGAAATATAACAGTTCCATATCATTATCTAAGGCCTTTCCCTATTTTACTCACACATACCACCCAGGTTCAAAGCGATACAAGCCTTCAACTGTAAATATGGGTAAAAGTGGATGAAAACCAACACTTACTTCAGCTGATACAGTGCAAGTGACACAAACTGAATCTACCCTCTCATCCAACAGGTACATTTAACAATCATTAACGAGTTCACATCTACTTCTGTAACTGCCTTACCATGACTGTCTCATTTATTAAAGAAATATGAAGCTTGACGCACTCTAACATTTCTCACATTTTCAATACTGACGCTTCTACCAATATTTTTTTCTGTACTAAGTGACAGTAGTCAGATCGGCCGCTGCTGTCAAAGTCTCGCAGACTGTCTGACACTGTTTGGTCTTTAATATGTAGCAATGGCACTTGCTAAAATTTGGCTCTTTTCACATACGCACATGACAAGCAGCTTATCCTTATTGTACCCTGGACTCAGTTAGTTATCACATTGTCATAACTGTACACTTTTTCACGTCCACCTTAGGACTTACTGTGGAAGCGGGACTGTAACCGTGCAATCACAGTATTTTTCTCTGGCCGCTCACATCTAGCTATGTTTCTAGGCAGCTCTGGTACTTGCATTGGATCCACACTTAGACTACCTGTCTTGGCAGACACTACGTTCATCATGAGGTCATAGATGTAGTCATACTTCCTGCCATCAAATATAGGCTTTGCTATCCACTCCTGCTTGGCCTTGGGATACACTATTCTGTATCTCTTTTCACCAACTGGCCCGGAGCGACTAGAGGGGCATCTAATCACTGAATGCTCCCTATTTTGATTTGCATTGTGGTCCAAGACCGCTAACATTGTTCTTGCTTTCATGCCTCCATAGCTAAAGTGTTCTAACTTTGGACAGTAACGACACAGCAATGCATGGAATACCTCCAGATTGCCAGTATGACAGAACTTTGTCGTCTGCTGCAGATCTTTTATAAACAGTGTGTTACTTACTATCTTGTGAAGTGCACTGTGGCACTCCTCTCCTTCCTCTAACCATTTCTTATCAGTCCCACGAGGTACTGGTACTTCATGTGGACATTTCACATATTTGGTTGCACCCCCCCAGCTGTGTTGGTCAGTCACATGATATGACAGGGAGAACCACTTCTCCATAAGTAATACTGGATCACCCTCACATGTTGCTGTACACCACCACAAGTGATTACAAATACTGCGGCACCATGGCAGTAAATCCTCTTGTCCTTTCTGTTTGGCAGCCAGCATAATTTTTTTTCGAATGCTTTTGCACATGTGCCAAATGTCAAACTGATGATCTATGTCAGTGAATTGAGTACGCATTAGTAATGCTATACCCCGATGCCTATCTGTTGCTACTACTCCGATACTCACACCTTTACTAATTAAATTTCTCATGCACCGCTCAAAACCTATCTTCTCAAGTCCCACTGATGCCACCCCTTCACAGACCTGCTCCACAGCAAAATCCAGTATGTATCCTGTGTCTAAATCCATCATAGTGTAGGTGCAGTACTTAGCAGAAAATCCTGGACTGTCACAGCGTCCATCACCACCTAACCTTATCATTCTCCCTTCAGCATCCTTCAACAGCTCCTTCTGCTGCTCATGCCAATGGAATTGCACAACTGGGAAAAGATATTGGCTCTGTATGTCATAGTATGTCGTCTTTCCTATGAATTCTACACCTATGTAGGCACAAAACCTTGATATGTGTGCGTAAGTAGTACCGCTAAACAGTACTGCGGCAGCACTCATTAGGTTGCCTGCTGGCATTCGACCAAGTAGTGGTTGGCTTTCCCAGCTTAGAATTTCATGTCCATTAAAGCAGGACACTTTAACACAAACAAAAGTTCCAAGTATGGTCTTCTTCTCAATTTCACAAGCTGCTGCCCTGCACACTGGACATATAAGTTTCATCAACAAGTTATCGAGGCATGCCTCGAAAACAATGAATTTTTGTCCAACAATGTCTTCCTCCACTGACAATTCCTGGAAAGAATCATCCGCCTCAGACTGAGACATGCTTATAGAGGATTCTCCCCAGTCTGGGTCTTCCAGATTCTCATTACCCATATTTGATGTACTTACTTCAGACATACAGTCCTCACTACTGTTGTCACTACACATGCTGCCCTCATTTTCTTCTTGGACCTGCACTACTTCAGTGCAAGACTGTACCACTGAATGATGGTTACTCCCACTCTCTACATTAGTATGACATACGTCCTCTTCAGTGCAAGACTGTACCACTGAATGATGGTTACTCCCACTCTCTACATTAGTATGACATACGTCCTCTTCAGTGCAAGACTGTACCACTGAATGATGGTTACTCCCACTCTCTACATTAGTATGACATACGTCCTCTTCTGTGCTTTGCTTCAAAGCATTTCTCTTCTGTATGCATTTTGACACCTTACTGTAATTGTGATCTACAAATGTTGGCACGACTATTTCTGGAAATTGAACAGCAACATTATGGCTTTGGATCAACTTAGCTTCTGATGTGTTACTACTACTTTCTTGCATATTGGCCTGTATTCCTATACTTACTGCAGCCAGCATATTTTGGGTCTGACAGGACTTATTCTTCAACTTACCTGTTTTTCTCAATCCACTAATCATTACCTCACTGTTGTCCACAACGACCTCTGAGCACACTGTTCCAAGTTCCATCTCCACCTGTTTAGAATACAAAGTATAGGCATCCTTAGCACTGTATTTCAGAATTTATTGTCATACATTACAATTAGCATACACAATAAGGCCGAGTACATAAAAAGCCTTGTAGCATTTTCATGGATAAAAAGCAACCTTTTCACTGCCACAGGTCAGTGTAGGTATGTCGTAATGAATCATGACAATCATGTTACGGACTGATGTGCTGTGAATATAACTTGAGGGGCATTCATGCTTGTAATGCTTGTGCTGTGGTGGCCATTTACAATAACATCACAAACAGTAAGACTTATAATAGCTGTCCGGAGTCACAGTCTTACTAACTTGGTCATTTCGACACCTGCACTTCTGTTTGCATATCACACCTGATTTACAACTTATCAGCTGAAATACACTACAACCACAACTGAAGCTTCCATTCAGTTGTCTGGCATGTCCTCAGACTGACATTGTAACCTACCAGCCCAACAATTTCAACAGAAATGCACGTCTGAAATTGCTACTGTCAATATATTGGATACATGCAGCTATGCTACACTCGTCCTTGTCATATCCCTTCATTATTTTTGCATACTGTCTGCTCTCTTTTGTGGGACAAGCTGACCATGGACAATGCGCTACAATGACGGGACCAGGTGCCAAGGGATGTAAATAAAAAAGGTCCACCACAAAACCCGAAAGATAATCGGGTGATTACTGATTCACAACCCAAAGGAATCACTGCACACTGAGATCATCTGCATTTTCTCAAATGTACTAATTGGTACATATCACTTACATAAGTAGGATGTATGCCCGACTCCATGTAAACACTGCGATTCTGCTCAGTAACGTCCATCTGCATTCCCTCACAGCGATCATGCTCCAATACTGATGCAGGCTGCTGTTAAGCCAAATGGAGAACAATTAAGATTTAGACATTGATGTATGCATGGCTATCCTTTTTTGTATAGAGACCCTTTAGGTTTGTAGAATGTGTCAGTGCCTTGTCTTTATGTACCCTCTTCTACCAAAGTGGGCCATACTCAACATTTTTACCAAAGTACTGTGAATTGGTAACCAGGATTGTACAACTTATCCTTTCTAACAGACATTACTTCAGCATGAGCTCTTCACACCAAAAGAGTCCTACACACCCTCCTCTGTCAGTTATCTCTACATGCAAAATTCCATTACAGGAAAGTGTAAATGACAACACTCTTATCACCTTAACTTTTGGTTCATCAGAACATCCATCCTGTAAATGCACATTTTATTTTGATTTAACTACTCATACTTACAAGCCTGTGCAGAGTCTAATGGATACTCACTGAGATGTACAACTGTTAATCAACTGGACCCTAGTCAGTCACATATCTATTTTCCAATTATCTAATAATGAAATTTTGCGCTATCTTTGCAGTACAAATGTGATAATGCATTGCACATCACCCGTTACTTATAACCCATTCTTCCAAAATTTAAAACGGGACTGCATAGCCGAATTTCAAGTGTACTTTTGCCAGATGCAACTCATTTGATTTACCTGCATATTACTGCTTCCAGCTGTATCCTCCAAATGCTCTTGTATGGGCTGTGGTTCTGACAGCAGGTCCTCCAGAAGCTGCAAAAGACAGGAGAACAACTTCATATACTACACTTTAAACTTTAATTGACACAGTGATTTTGATGCACTTGCAAGTGCATCTACAACAGTAACATTTCTGCACACCTTTTAGGTCACAAATACAAGTACAACAGTAATATTTGTGCACACCGCTGATGTAGTACAAATACAATAAAATACGTAAGAAACAAATCTGTATCTCCACCTGACTTTAGACTACAGGTAATGTGATATTTCACATTAACTTCAATAAGTAACTAAAAAGCGACATCATCCTTAAGAGTGACTATATACAAGCCCGGTATTGCTTACTGGTCTTTAAGCTTGCTTGCTCAATACTGGTCGTTGGACAGTAGTGTCCAGACATCTTTTAACAGTAGTTGTTAATGTAACAGCAGACATACCTTTCTTCGCATATTCCGATCAATACGTTGCACCGAAGTATTCCGAATGTGTTTTTGGGCAAAGTCAAACATCGTTGGTAGTGCATTGGCCTTCAATATACGACGAGGTCTACGTGGTTTCATGGAATCTGGCATCAATTCATAGCGGAAGTCTAACTCGAACATATCTTCCGTAAAATGAAGAGAACAGAGGTAATGCTTTGGGGGGTTGCTGATTATCTCAGCCTTAACAAATTTGTTAATGTCACCAACATCTGTTCCACATCTACGGACCCACATTGTGCATAGTTGTGCATCCCGCGGAAATCGGTGAAAGGACATCCCTTCGGGCATGCGCCCTCTTCTGGTCTGACAGCCATAAGCCAAACACTGCGGCATTCTGTCAAATCCTTGTGTTGAATACCGATTAACCTAATAAAAAACATTTTTAATTATTTATAAATCCATGCAGTTATTGAATGAAAAGTTACACACCAATATACTGTAAAACAGTACATATTGGCTGCATCACATAACTTTAAACCAAATATATCTCACTGCTGCAATGCAATATATGGCTATCTGTAAATAGAAATATAAAGTGATTGTTAGATGAGCTCATTTCTACAAAAAAAAATTAATGGCCCTGACTACACCATCACAGAAACGCAAGATGTCCTATGAATACATAACAGTTTGGTGGAATACACCTGGCCATGTATTCGCCTCAAGGTGTACTAAAAATTTTACAAGCCACAACTGCTTTTGTGGTGGTCGGTATGGGTGTGTGTGTGTGTACCTCACCACTTCTTATCAGTCGCTCTTGAACTGACGCCCTTTGAAGCCATAGCTTTCAGTTAACTACCTTACGTAATTCGGCCTTAGTAATACAGCTGGACTAAGCCTATTTCAGTGATTTGGTCATAATCGCAGAGTAAATCAATGCCTTGGCAATTTTAAACTGGCCTGCATATAAAGTACCATAATTTCTAGCAGCCTGAAAGACCACTACAACACACTCACACACCCTGAATTGTCAATATGTTGTACTACACATTCTGTCTACAATATTTCACACCAATGAGCTGTCACCCATGATTGGCTTGCGTGTGCATTCACATATTACAGCAAGGACAAAATCACACTAGGCAATGACAATCATACTTCGCAACCTCCTATAACCCCTTTTGTCAATCGGCGAAAAATACTCAGCAGTGCAGTATCAAGGCATCATACAATGCCAGTACACATGTAACAATGATATTACAGTTGTCATCACTTGTGCCTGACTTCAGAAACATATTTAAAATGTTAAATTTACTTCACAGATGTACATCACAGTACACAAAACTGTAAAACGGGTCTGGATTATGTCTATAATGAACGTGTCATGTCCAATGCGACATTATGGACACTGACACATTTCTGCATCAGTAGTCAACTGCATTGACTCAATACAGCAGTGTACTTAGGTAGGCATCAGCTATACATGTCCACAGTCTCAACTATTACCAGTATCATCATGAGCCATAGCCATGGTCTGATAAGGCAGTAATACCCATATGTACGTTGGTGACATGATGTATGGCAGGACCATAATTGGCTCTATTGTGTACACTGCCATCAAGCAGACCACACATTACCTACAATGCACAACTTGCATGCAATACACCCAAAGTCAGTATTTGCAAATAAACATGACTAATCCATCTTTACCTTTCCAGTACATCAGTTATTCACACTGTCTGCTTCAAATAATCGTAAGTCAAAACAATTTATAAATAATTAGAACTTTTATTGCCATCGACAAGCACAGGACATTTTACACTTTCATACATCCTTAGAGCAGAGAAACATAATGTTCCGGGGTCCATTATAGACAATGAATAGTCATTCAACTTTCATTACACCAATCTGTGCTCGTTACTCCGGGTATACCCAAAACCCATCAAAAGGCAGGAAACCAACATATTCGTTGTCGTCTTCAGGGAATTTTTGTCGTATACGTGACACTACACATGCTGGAATTACAACTCTGTTCCCACGTCCGAGTCTTCGATTTTCAAAAATCCATAGCACATAAGCACGGTATGCCACCACACGGTACAACCTGTCAAATCACAACACCTATTATAGCAACTTACACCTCATCATGAATTCATCACAAGTATAAAAAAAACATTCTGTTCACATTTCCAGTTAGGACTATGACTTGTTTGTGTGGGCTACCTGCAACAAACAATTGGCCAACATAGAAATCTTCACTTATCACCGAAATCTAGACAACGGATAATATTTTCCAATCTGATCACTAATACGTAAACGTTTGACTGCAGCATCAGTTTTACACCTTTCTGCACTAAGTTACCAATGTATGACCACAACCTAGTAATTTACCTATAATAGCTGGAAAGGAAGTCACCATGCTTTTCTCTGGCTATGAAAATTAACCTGACATAATTGGTGTTGTTCTAAAAAGTAATGTTCATAGAGTGCAAGGTAAGAAATAGCACCACGTAAATAGCACCGGTGAGTATTTATGTGCTGTAACAACAACCACCTTTCGAATCAGACACTTTTCCCTTACCTATTGGTCCACTGTATGCTGCGTGATCGCCTTGTAACGTAGTGCATTGACCGCAGAATCAATTCCAGTACAAGTGGCGTTAGGCACGCCATTTCAAAGTCTGTGTGATCAGTGATGCACACTGGCTGAACAGCGAGTTCAAGCTGAGCAATTTTGGCACGTGCACGATGGGACGATACACAGCAGTAGCACTCCTGTGGCGTATTCATTAAAACACACTTTTCACACGTGCACCAAGTCATGCTCTGGGTGTTCTCTTCATGTTCTTCTACATCACTGCTTCCATTACTATCTCGGCGTCGTTTTGGTCTTCTTTCTCCTGGTGCATATTCTGGTTCAAAACTGAAAGGAACTGGACCGTGCATATTCATCCCAAACATCACGCCAAATTATTCTGTGAAGTGCAAAAAGCAACACATTGTCCATTGAAACATGACATCAATCCAGTTGCAGAGCAGAGATGCATGGCATTTCCCAATTTCAATCACTGCGGAAGCATTCCACATTTTAAGCATGAACAGGGAAACATGACATGTGTAAGCTGATGAAACGTGTGACTACAGTTTCACGTACTATGCAAGTTTCACCATAGACAAGTAGACTTAATCTGCACTGTGATTTCTGAATTTTTCCTATACATGTACTGACTGCACAGCACGATACAAAAATAGTTACAGTATCACTTTAACTTTGAAACACAATTACCACTCAGAAGATGACGCACAATTACCAGTCAGAAGCTGATGATGACACAGTCATATCCTTTTACTGCTGCTATAATCAAGTTATTAGGTTTGACAAAAACGTAACTTCATGGAGTCTATGATGGACTGGCAGAGACAGTAAAAGGGTATAGGTTTGGAAACCATGCTTTTTCGGTACAGAGTAGGTCATGGTAAGCGTCAAAACTTTATGTATGGCTGAGTTGTCAGCAAGGGTGGAAATGCATGCAGTGATGTCGTATGCCAGTTTAACAAGTTTTATGTACATGACAAACACAAGAAAACACAATTAAAAAAAATTAAGCAAATTGTCACTCAACCGTGCTTCCGGACATTTACCTGTACTCTGACATTCCCCTATAGTTAACCAAAGCAACGGTTATAGGTATTCACGGCATTGCTTTACTGTCAAGCAGAGTTAATAACATTGTAACTAGTACTGTTTGGCCAAGAACAACATATACCGCCATCTAACCCATTTGGTTAGCAACATTCAGGGTTGCTCGACAGATTTCGTAGTCAACTGAATGCCGCAAGATACTACTGGAAAGGCCAATGCAGACACTCTGTTGTCTGGATGCATTGATTCCAGTGTTCTAATTCCCTGACAGAAGCGATGATCAGTGAGTACTGGCTGTAAACATAGGGGATGTGTAGTCCACCAGTTACCATGACGCATATTCAAATTGATAAAAATAGTAGGTGTGCTATCCACAACCATCGTGGTATACAAAAAACAGAGGCTAATAGTGTCAGATACCAATGATTTCTGCTCTTGTCAGAGCTAAACACTCACTTGGTCACTAAATGATCAACACATGCCATGCCGTAATAAGTTATTAGTAGGGTTAATGCAGTACATATTGATCTTCACCACTCAACTGGCAACAGAGCTTTCCATGCCCCCACCCCATTATCCATGACAACTGAGACAGACCCAAGAGTACATTAACTGTTTTTATTTATTTTACATGTGTTATGAAGCCTGTGGCTATGTCATATTGCTGTGTACTGACCTATGGACCAATTACTTGTGTCAATACAGACAAACACTTAAATTAACCAGTCAAACAACTTTTTCTTCCTTGTGTGGTCAGCACATTTATTTACATACCAGGAGCACTGAGCACTGTAGTTTTTGCAAATATTACAGACTCTGTCAAATTACGTAAAAATATATCTAGTCCACTGTCACTGAGGTGAACATGGTCAATCCGGTATAACTCTGGCCGCCGAGCATTAATAGCATTATGGTGAATCACAGATCCTTTGCACATCTCCATTTGTCCCCACATGAAACCATTGTGCAGTCTTCTCATTTTATCAATGGCCTTAATGCTACGTGCGTCCTTCCAAACCATCCTTTGTATGATGTCTGACCATACCATATATAGATTAGGCCACCATGTAAGCAGTCTCCACAAAATTTTCTTAATTTCAACTTTCAGATCCACAAGGGGGCATGTGGTCAGGTCATTTCCTCCCAGATGCAGTACTAGGATATCTGGTTTTTCTCCTCTGCCGTTTTTCTCACGCAGGCAGCTTAGCAGACCATCCCACTGCAAGCCTCTTTTCCCGACCCACGACACCTGAATTTCGGACTCACTTTGCCATAGATTGTTGGCTCCTATTTCTAAAGCTCTTCTCGCTGACCAGTGCACGTAGGAATGGCCACATATCCACACCTGGATAGGTCTCTGAGGGACACCTAAACCAACACAGATCATGGTGTTATCAACCCACCCATGTGACCATTACAGTATGAACATTCAAAAAGAGAAAGCAGCTCAACTCAATACAATACTGACCTTCCATCTGCATGCCTTGCTTCACTGTGCATGTATCTGGTTCCATCACAGTACCCACACTGAAAGAATTGAAAGTAATACTGTTACCAAGCATTCTTCGTTTATGTCCCTGACAAATGATGTCAGTGTTATAGTGGAACACCGCTTTCTCAGCAACTAAACACAGTCTCTTAATTTACAGTTAATACCGGCTACCTTCCTACACATGAAAATCATTAGCTGTTGGCAGCCAGGGTTGTAAGGAACTTTAGAAACCCACAAACCAGCAGCAGGCAAATTCTGTAGTTATGCACTGCCCACAGTAGTAAGAATCTGGCTATGTGTCAAATACAGTAAGCAGTTTGAAAATGCATAAATACAGATATACACACAAGTATGGTAGACGTACATAAATGCGCAGTAGTCAGCATACCCAAACAGAGGCAGGTCGAAAAAATATATACATATTTCTTGACAGGCATATCTTGTAACATAATACATATGGTGATTGTGTTACAAGTACCATATATGTAAATATGTGTAGCTGTCTCTCTCTCGGACTAAAGGTGGGTGGCGGTGCTCAGATAGAATTAAAAACATTGAGATGCATTGAAGTTTTAACCTGTCCTTAAATTTTTGGACACATTCAATATATATATATATATATGTAAATATGTGTAGCTGTCTCTCTCTCGGACTAAAGGTGGGTGGCGGTGCTCGGATAGAATTAAAAACATTGAGATGCATTGAAGTTTTAACCTGTCCTTAAATTTTTGGACACATTCAACCATTTTTAAAGGCAGGCACACAACTATCAACACCACATGAGTCATAAAGGAATCTGGTACCACAAAGCCATTTACGAAGGTGAGAGAGGACTATCATGTCTAATTACTCACCTTTTGACAGACAAGAGAAGAGCCAAGATTACTCAAAATAGGAATGAACAGCAGAGACAGACAATTTGGAAGCCAAGCTGCCTCACGAAAGGTTGAATACCAGGATGTCAGTTAGGAGGATGAGAGAAGTCTTTCATGTGTAAATAGTCGACTGAAGACAGAAAACTGTAAATAAAGGATGAACATTTTGCTATTGTTCACTTCAAACCACTAAAGATAGTAGGGGTTGGAGAGCTAATACCTCGGGAAAGTCTTGCATTTGCAGCTCAGTTAAATTGTTAAATGTAGAAAATGCTTGATAAGCTGCTTAATGGTTTTTGAAAAGTCCTTCACAGCAGGAAATTACAGCAAAGTCAATAGGATGCCTATGTGTCTGCAGACAGTGGCCTAGCAGGTGTCCATCACTGAAGTTTGAGACTGAATGGCATTTAAAATTACTTGAATAATGATATGCACAAGAAAAGGTAAACCCCAGTAACAGCAGGGGGTGAAGGAGAGGTAACACCACAGTAGAATGATTGATATGCAGCTTAGGGATAACTGTTACTGTGTAGTAAACGCTTTATAAGCGGATAAATTTTTTTTGAATAGTATTTCTCAGCAAGTCCAAAAGATGACAGTGTCTGTAGACTGTCACTACACCTCTAACTCAAACCCTGCCACAATACACCAGGCAAGCCAACTACTACCTTTCTCATTGTATCTGCAGACAGCATCACCTTCCCCATATCTGTACTTATAAAGAGTTACGTTCAGGAATTATATGTCTTTTCCATGGGGCGTTTTGCCTTCAACATCACCCTAAGCAAAGGTCGAAATAATACTGACACCACAAACTCAAGGACTATCGTCATCCGTCCTCCTCCGCCTCATAATATACCGTACAACGTAAAAATCAGCAATAGGTACAGACTACTGCAACCTCCATTAAAGCTATTTCACATGAATTTAAAAAAACGCTATATCCCTGAGGGCTGCAGATCAGACAGCATGATGCCCATACATAAGGGGGGTTCCAAACATGAACCACAGATATTACAGACCCATCAGTCTAATCAGCCTTTCTAATAAAGCCATGGAATGTCTCATTTCCGACATCATAAATCTAGACTATGAGAATCAATTTACTTGAGCCACAACAATTTGGTTCTGTTACCGGTCGGTTTAGCCTTCTTAGTCCTATAAATTCCTCAGTGCAAGCTTGAATACAACTGTTCAGATGGCTTAACTCATGCCAGACAAAGTAATTCAATTGATAACATACTTCGAACAAGTTGGACCAAAAACCCAGCTATCTGCAAGAGAAAGTCTGTAGGCTTTGGGGTTCATGGCAACCTGCATTGTACTAATTCTATGTGAGAGTGCATATGAGGAAACTTCAATGGTACATACAAACCTTATGGAGTCAACATTGACACAGCCTGGAAACAATGATTCCTCTCATCCCCTGATTGCAACAAGACTTCCTTTGGTGTGCTGACACGTCACCAAAACAAGGGACTGTCATTCATTGTACCCCATGCCACCCAAACCTTAACATAACACGCTTCACGCTATGCTTGGGGGGCCCATCTGGCCGGGAGATGCATTGTAGGCAAATGGAGCACAAACCAATTGCGTCTACATATCAACCTAGAAAGAAGGGCTAGCTGTACCGAATGCTCTGACAGCCTTTAAGGACTTCATTCATCCAGGACATCTACTGATAAAGACAGAAAATAATACCATTATGTGGTACATAAGCAAGCAGGGTGTACCCACTCCTGCCCCCTTTGCAGACCGGCCATGGCGTTGTGGAACACAACCTTTACTTTACAAATTCATGTTCATGATCAATTCCTCCCAAGAAAGCCCAAAACTCTGGCAGACAACCAAAGCAGAAATGTTATGGACACGCACATATGGAAACTGGAACCCAAAGTCTTCATCACGTAAACACAAAAATGGTGCAGCCCAGACATACATCTATTTTCCTGTCCCCAAAAATATCATTTAAAAAAATTCTGCACAAGAACTCATCCCAAAAAAGCATGGAAAGCGGATGCTATATGCTTCAGCTGGAATAAACAATGTATGCCTTTATCCCTCTGCCTCTACTCTCCAAGGTCTTATTATAAGTCAGACAGGAAAAAACAAAAATGATTATGATTGCTCGACTCGCCTTGCCAACAATGGTACCCATGTCTAAGTAATATGTCACCCAACCCTCCGTGGTACTTGCCTCAAATAGCTCACCTACTGTCTCAGCAGAACTGTCAAAGTATGCACACTCAGCTCCAAACTCTGAATTTTGCAGCATGGCTAATAAACTCTTTTAACAAATCACATGTCTCACTAACCTGTGATGGACATCATTTTTGATTCCAGCAGGCCCAGTGTTATTGCAATCTTAAACTGATAAATGGAAGATATTTGGTGCTTGGAAGCAAGCACAAGGAATAGACTCACCAAAGCACAATATTCCTCATATTTTGCAATACTGAAATGAGGTGTTTCACAATCGCCTATATTATTCTTCAATAACAATCCATGCATCTGCCATCTTGGATCATTACAAAGCAGACCCTCCGCTCTTTTCTCATTGTAGTAGGAATGTTTGTGTTCAGCATCTTTGTATCCTGTATAAAAAGGGTTAAAATGTGAAACTGCATTGCGTGCAAAGATATAAGCTAAAATGAGTTGTTTTTCTGGAAAAGAAATTGCTGACCAAAACGGAATGCACAGATGCTGCCTCGGTCCAGGCACAAGCCTATCTTGTGACTGACCTCTGAACAAGGAAGAATGTATAGATGTTACCTTGGGGTAGGCACCAGCTTATCTCGTGTCTGATTTGTGATCATCTAAGACTCCAGTGAGTGAATTTATAGCCTTGACTTAAATGCCTTGTCTAGTAATCAGCTGCTGTGTACGTGCAAAGAGTACTATAAAAACCCATGTAAAATATACAGAATTAAGACTGCTGAAATACCAAGTTCTTTGTAGCATGTCTCCATGCATGTAAAATAAACCTTTTTTTGCTTACATTTTATCTGCGTGATTCTTCCAGTATATGTTAAGAGTGTTAAAAATCTCTGGACACTCATCCCCTGGTAAAGCAGTACCTCAGAGGGTCCAAAAATGTACAGTCTTCCCGGAGAAACCAGAATCCTGCATGTGAACTCAATTTGGTGTTGGAAAAACTCATCCTACCTCCATTTGAACCAGCAGCTACTGCAGATATAAAATATTTTTCTTGGAAGACTCTCTTTCTTTTGTCATTTACTTCGGCTACAAGGTTTTCAGAAGTACACGCTCCTTTGGCAGTCACTTCAGCTCGAAGTACTTCAAACTACAGGCTATCATGGCAGTGGAGCCTTTCATTATCTTTTAGCCTTTGACGGTGGCCCTCAGGACCAATCCTTCTCCTAGATGTTAACTCTATAGAGCTAAATATATAATGTATTACACCCTGTAAATGTTTTCCAATGTTCAATACAAATCCTGAGTTATTTCCTTGGTTACATGAAATTATGTTTTTTGATGGCACTGCCAGGGGAGGATGGACATGGTCATCAAGGGGGATGTGGGTGGAGACAGCTGTGTCCTGCTCAGGTCAGTGGAGGATGGACATGGTCATCAAGGGGGATGTGGGTGGAGACAGCTGTGTCCTGCTCAGGTCTCTTAAAAAAACCTCAAACAGTGTCTCAAAGTGAATTGGCTATGCCCATGTACCAACCCTAAGTCAGTTAGATAATGAAAACATTTTCGGTAAGTATCATACATTGTAACTACGTCACCAAGCACTGCTTTCAATCTGATGTCTCTTACTTTACATTGTGTCTGTCCATGAGAATTGTGAGTCCCTATTAGGGAACAGTACAAAACCATTGAATATAATCACTTTGTTTTTATAATTGTTTGCTAAAATCTGTGTAATCAATGTTGAGAAAGCCTTTTCATATGCGAGATATAGCATTTTTGTTAAATTTGTAAAGCAGAGACTGACAACTATCAAGTGAACCTGAATCAGAAAGGAGTGAATACTAAGAAGCCATTTAGGAAGGTGAGAAAGGTCTTTCATGTGGAAATATTCCAGTGGAGACAGACAACAACGAAGCCAAGGTGACTGTGAAATAACTGAATAACAAAGACAGACAACTACCCAGCTAAGGTGAGTCTGAAAGGATTGAATACCAGGGAGCCAGTTAGCAAAGTGAGAGAGGTCTTTCATGTGTAAATACTCAATTGGAGACAGATAACTATAAAGAAAGGAGCCGAACTTGTCTTCACCTCAAGGCATTCAGAACAGTCAGGTGTTGAAGGACTGCTAACACCTCTTGACTATTTATCATTCGACCCTAAGCTGCATATGTAGTTGTGTAGTAAATGCTATTTCAGCAGATTAATGCTCATTGAATAGTACTTCACAGCAGGAAACAAAGCAAGTGAAGAATATGCCTGTGTCTGGCGATAGTGGCCCAGCAACTGGTAGTGTCTGAGGCTTTAGACTAAATGCAATTTGCTTGATAAAAGGTAAATGGCAGTAACAGCTGAAAGAAATTCAGAGGTGTTGAGATATGGGGTTCCACTTTCGGTGTTGCTATGCCTCAAGAGAGATTAAAAAAAATCAAGATGCAACATAAGGAAGCTGTATACTTTATCAGTACTGGCAACATGTGGACAAATGCCATGTCCAAAACTGATGTTGAGCCAGGTTAATAAAACCTTTGGTAGTCACAGGTATGTGCAATTGTACAGACGTTGATGTGCCATTTGCCCGGCTGAACAATAGTGCCACGATTGGCTGTATGCACACTGCCAACATGTGTCACATTGTAAACATACTACAGTGTTTCACCAGCAAGCATTCTTATAACGTGAATGAAATGATCGCAGAAACTACAAGCCTATTACTCTGAATAGTCTAATATGGAAAGCAACAGACTGAATTCACAGGGAAATGTTTTGTTCAAAGGCACTGGGCCAAACTCGGTTTAGCTGATTTGAGAAGGCTATGTCCACATAACTGGTTAGACTTGAAGTCACTAAGGCAATGCACGTAGGGTAAACTGTGCTCACAGGAACACCAACCTGGACCTGGCTAAGACATTTGATACAATATCCCACTCAGTTAAAGCTGACAAAATCAATGACTTGGCCATAAAACAAAACATATCTGAGACAGGGACATAAAAAAAAAATTTTAAATCCATAACAAGGTCTTTCAAGGTCTTTCAAGCAGCTGGCAATTTTAGTTCCATGGAATTTTTTCTGCCAGGTCATTACATACAAGGATAGTACACTTGTTTTATTTACATTACCTTGCACTTCTACAAACACATTGGCCTGATTTCTGAGGCCTCTATGAAGACTGTCGATATGGCTCTTATTATTTCCACTCATGGCAGACTGTTCCAATTTAGACTACCCCTCTGTGCTAGTGTCTGTCCAATGCTATTCCCATTCCACTGTGATCTTGTCTCCTGAACCCAATTGATTTCTTTGAATGAGTATACAGAGCCGTGGATGAGGGTAAGACAGTCCACACAGCCAATCTGGAACTGGGCAAGGCCTTTGACACCACCCCATACTCTGGAATCAGACATAAACTTACTACGCTGGGCATTAATCCCTACATCACTCGATGGGTTGCCAACTGGCTTACTGACAGAACCCACTCGGTAACAGTAGCTGACTCCAAATCCAGCTCCAGACAAGTGACAAGTGGAGTACCTCAGGGTTCAGTCCTGGTACCGCTCTTGTTTGGCATCTAGTTCTCTGAAGTACAGGCCAACACTAAGGGACTCTGTCTAACAAAGTTTGCAGATGACTGCAAACTGGGAGCCATAATTGAATCCCCAAATGATATGGATACTCTACAAAAGGGCATTACAGAAACAGATGCTTGGTGCCAGAGCCATGGACTCCAGCTGAATGCCAAGAAATGTATAGTTATCCCCTTTGGGAAAAAACATGTACCCATGAATTACCACTTAGGTGGAAGGACACTCAACACCAAAAGTGTGATAAGAGACTTAGGGACACAGGTGGACAGTGGTCTCAACTTCAATAACCACATTGCCACAACAGTCAGGAAATCCTTCCATGTGGCACATCTCATCACTAAGGGCTTTTCATCAAGAAAAAAAATAGTTCATTGTCCCACTGTACTCATCCCTCATTAGACCCATTATGAATGGGATGGAATCGATTTTCAATGGAGGCACGGGGAGAAATGCTCCAGATGCATGTCTTTGTGGAAGGAAACAGAAGCACCTGGAGGAAACATGCACCAACATAGGGTGGGCATGCAGACTCGGCACAGAAGGCAGCCCAGCCGAGAATAAAACCAGAGGACCTTTTGCTCTGATGTGACAATGCTAACCGCTTCACCAGTGTGCCACCAAATAATAAATGCATTGAGAACAGCAAAAAATCAATAAGGAAATAGACAAGGGAGACCCCAAGGCACAGCGGTAATAAGGCCACATTTCAAAGAACTTCATTGACAGTGTGCATGTGCTCACGATGTCGGAGTGGGTGCTTTGTTATGGACTTCCGTTCCCCTGCATACGACAGACATGCAGGTATGTGAAGTGGCAATACTCAATCTGTCTCTAGTTGAATACATAGTAGGTAAGTGCTTGAGTGAGTCTGAGATGAAATGGTATCCCATAAGGTGCCGTTTCCTGCCTTATATCCACTGCTTGCTGGGACAAGTTTGATTCCCTGCAATCCAGATATGGATAAAATAAGTAACATGAATGAGCAACAACCTCTACCAAGCCTATCTATTTACAAAATCAACAAAATTGCATGTACATTCTTATTAAGAACTGAATTACTGTGTCAGTGTTAGGTAACTCAGTTTAGTTTCCACCTGGCATGCTTCATGTGTGAAATCAGCATGCCCTCCGTCTGTCCACATAGGTTTTCTCAAGCGTATCTAGTCTTCGCCCACATCTCAGTGATATACAGAGATGTGAACTGGCAAACCTCAAAGGTGCTCAAAGACAACCATTTCATGCGTCAGTGACTGTGTCTGGAAGTCAAATATACACACCATGTAAAGGACTGACATCCAGTTCAGAATTGTTCCTCTGCCTTAAGTTAAACTGCTTCCCAGGATGCACATCAACTCCTCCAGGCCATGAACAGCATTAAGAGGCATCATGGAATAAATGTATGAAATTAAAGGAAAACTGGATGAGATCAGCAAGACTCAAAATGTGATCAGGGAAGGCTCAGATCACCCAACTTTGTCAATGCAAAAAAGTTAAGAGGTTGCCAGCCCACTATGATAATCAACACCTAGTGATCTACATTAGGCCTGCTCATAAAACCGCATATTGATAATGAACATTTGCTTACTGTTCAATACTAACCCCTTATTAAAAGTAACAATTTCTTTGGAATACCGTAATGTACATTCTGACACTTTTCGTGTCACATATTCTCTATTCTACTTCTCTGCATTGATTATTGCTACTTGATATTCTGCTTTTCCTTGACTGAGCCAAATGATGGTCCATCCACATCAAGGCTCTACGCCAGTCAATATATTGTAAATAAAATTAAATCACCACACAGCCCTGCCCTCAGGGCAAAGTCGGGTCATGACATTCTCTGACTTCATTTAATAGATCAGCAGCACATGTCTGCCACCTCAAACAGGAGGGGGCATTAAGTCTGATTTTAATTTTTGCCACCTATCACTGCTTACATCTTACTCAAATAAGGTTTCTGGGGCTTCAGTATGCGCTAGGCCAGAAACATCCTGTCATTTTCTTCCAGCACTCCATCTTGGGCCACGATTTTCTTTGCAAACTCTCTACCCTCTTGTTGTTCTCAATGAGACCTGCAGTACATGGAACCTCCTCTCTAAGCCTCTAATCAGGAAATACCAAGGTTCTGTTCCTTTTTCTAAATATGCTACAGTTAAACAATATCACACAAGAACAGTTTGAACTGGAATGCTAAGGGAAGAATGGAGTCTAAATGCTTGAAACCTCTAGCTCAGTAAACATGAAAACTGGAGTTATTAGATGCTATTTATTCATTATGAAAATGCATCCGCCCATTTTTAAAATCTACATGTCTTACTGAGGACATAACTGTAGTAAACTGAGCAGTGTAGACCAACTTCCCATCCATCTTATCCCATGGGATTCCCAAGTGTTCGAAATCAAGGTAAGAGAAGATCTCTCCAGCATACTCCATGTCTGCCCTGTCCATCAAAGCCATTACATGTCTGCCCTGTCCATCAAAGCCATTACAATCTATATTAGAAAACCATTAACACTAGATGTTTTCCTGTTACATGATACAACAAAAGGATACATGTATCCATGTACCATGATACAGACATACTGTCACAGCACAAGTAACACAATGGATGGAATTGGAAATAATAACATTATTCGTATCAAACAGAATAAAAAACATTTTGCTATTGGTCACTTCAAACCACTCAACACACTAGGGGTTAAAGGAGATGTAACACCTCTGGAAAGTCTTGCATTTGCATCTCAGTTAAATGATAATAAGTAGAAAATGCTTCATAAGCTGCTTAATGGGTTTTGAAAAGTCCTTCACAGCAGGAAATTACAGCAAAGTCAATAGGATGCCTATGTGTCTGTAGACAATTGCCTAGCAGGTGTCCATCACTGAATTTTGAGACTAAATGGCATTTAAAATTTTTTAAATAATGATATGCATGAGAAAAGGTAAATCCCAGTAACAGCAGGGGTTGAAGGAGAGGTAACACCTCAGGAGAATCATTGAAATGCAGCTTAGGGATAAATGGTAATGTGTAGTAAATGCTTTATAAGTAGAAAAAATGCTTTTTGAATAGTATTTCTCAGCAAGTCCAAAAGATGCCTGTGTCTGCAGGCTGTGACTCCTTTTATTACTCAAACCCTGCCGCAATACACCTAGCGAGCCACCTCCATGGTCAACCACAAACTTGACATTCTTTCACAGAAATCTCTTTCTCTCGACAAGCCTGCTATCCAGTGGTTCCAGTCCTAACTGACTGGTAGGGAAAAATCTCCAACCAGCTAATTCTCACACTTGGTGTCCCGCAAGGGTCCGTACTAGATCCAGTACTCTTCTCTATGTTTTGCTACAACCTTCACACTGATATACGTAAAGGTGCATGCAGTCAATATGCAGATGATTACAGTCTGATCTTCTCAAACACCTCCCCAACCGAACTGCAAACCTCAACACACAATACATTTAACAGTACCGAGAACTGGGTCACCAACCAACGCCTACTTCTGAACCCCAATAAAACAAAACTTCTACCCCAGTAGTAGATCTACCACTGTTTCATTCTCTGTCGCATCTAACAATGGTAACACTATTTCCCCAGATCATCACACCAAACTGCTATGGGGTTATGGCAGAAAATATCAAATTGGACCTACAGGTCAACAAAACCTTACTGACCATCAATAAGAAGCTTGGCTCACTGCATAGAAACAATACATTTTTGTGGCTACAACTGCCCAGCTGTATTCAATTCAGTCAACTCTTAATAGCACACAAAAATTTGTACCACATTGAGGATACCCCCTCTCTTCAAAGTATTATTAAGCCATATAACAACCCGAGATGCCTACAGGCAGCCGATTAAACTACTGGAGCAAACAAACAAAGCTAATAACTCTGCTGGTGAATCCCAGTTTGCCAACTTCATTGGCAAAACCTGGGATTAGTTGCCAAAGTATATAACCCAACATTACTACAAAAGTCTATAAACAAAACCTCAAACAGTATCTCAAAGTGAATTGCCTATGCCCATGTACCAACCCTAATTAAGTTATAAAATGACAGCATATTCGGTAATTATCTTAACTTGTAACTATGTCACCAAGCACTGCTTCCAATGTGATATCTCTTAGTTTACATTGTGTCTGTCCATGAGAATTGTGAGTCCCTATTAGGGAAGACTACTAAACCATAGGATATAATGACTGTGATTTTATAATTGTTTGCTAAAATCTGTGTAATGTATGTTAGTTTGTCTATATCTAGCTTTTTTTCCTGGGCCTCAGCTAAAATGGACACGTGTCTAGTCAGGCTATCATGGTAAACAAATGTAAAACACCAATTTTGTTATGTACCTCACAAGACATGTACAACAACTGTAAAGACCACATCAATACCTCACAAGGATGATTACTGCCCTAAAACAGATGTCCTACGCAGATAGTCTAAAAAAAGTACAGCTTTACTCCATCGCATATCGCCTACTCAGGGGCGATCTCTGCCTAACATACAAAGTTATGTCAAACCCAGAGCTGTTGGACATGCTCCACTTAAAGAAATGCCAATCACTCCGAGCTACACGCTCTAGGAACATAAACCTTGTGACCACAATAAACACAACATGCTGGAGGGATAGATTTGTGTCCCACAGACTGCACATACTCTGGAACACACTACCTATCTATGTCAAACAGAGCTCCTTATTCGTACTCTTCAAGAAAAATCTTGATGATTGGATGGATTGTTTAATTAAAAATGATAAGCTGGTGCAATTGCAGTAGGGAATGGATGGCAAACTAATACAGGTTCATGGTTACTAGGCATCTTATCCAAAGGAGGACATACTCAGGACTGCAGCACCTCACCATCTTAAAAGATCCTATATAGTATCAGCGGTACATCTGCATGCTGTGTAATAGAACCCACAGCCTTCGGCATCAAAACAAATGTATGCTACTCGCTGAGCTACTAACACTACTTTAAAGCTATAAACACACCACAGTGATACCATTTATAAGCAGAAAAATGGCATATTATGGGTAGAGGATTCAGGCCCTTGTTTCCTCTAGCTAAGGTACAGGGCTTGAGCCTAAGGAAATTACTAACCACCTGCTAGACCTAACTTGGGCATTTGACTGTCTCACATACCCCTCGACCTTTTAATGCAAGAAATCTGGACAGAAATCTGTACGTTCTGCAAAAACATGGGTAGTTGACGGGGCATGCTACCTATTTTGTGTAGACACACACACACACACACACAAAACATAGCTCTTAACCTATTAGCACAAGAAATCTGGTCAACGCCTTTCATTATGGTGGCACAAAGGCCCAAAGGCACATTTTATGTACATTAAATATCTTTCTTGTTTTTTCTTTATACACACATATATATATATATATATATATATATATATATATATATATATATATATATATATATATATATATATATATATATATATATATATATATAAATAAAAACAAACAGAAAAAGAACAATTTGGGTGTATTTTCCTACATGGTAGTAAAAAGAAAAAAAAAGTTTTTGCTATAATATTCCTGCCAATGAATTGCATACTTATGTAATTAATTTGTAGTTCCACTTTTCTTGTGGACTATTTGTATAAATTATTTTATTTCTTTTTATTGCCTCTGAGCTTTTCTCCTCGGCCCTCTGCTTAAAATGGACATGTATCCAGTTACACTAGCCCGGTCAACAAATGTAAAATCAATAAAAGTAATTAACAGTAACACCTAGGACAGGAAGCACTTAATAAACATGCTCTATGCAAAATAAACAGTTATGCAATCATTTTAAAAGCATTTAAGTCATTTGGAAAGTTTATGAAAATGCAGATACTACTATGCAAAAATGTACACACTTTACCAGTTCCATAATACCACATTCTTATAAATCAAAACTGATACACAAATATTCTAGCCACTCTGAACATAGTCCTTGGCCACAAATCTCTTCCCCACAAATACTCAACTTTGCTGTATTTTGTACCCCTTAGACTACTCCTGCACAAATGTAACTATGCAAAATTCACAAACTTACAGTTTCACATATCTATACAGTATCCACTTTCCCTTCACAAAATGCATGTCCTGTTCTTTCTCAAAATATTATGGCTGATACCACTCTGGATATACTTAATGTCCCTCCATATAGCTGTTCACCTCCCAAAAATGTGCACCAAACACTTTTCTCCCCAAGAAATCTACACTCATTTCAAAATCAAAGCCTAGTACACTTCAGAAATGAATTCACCACTTGTGTTGCTTTAATTTTTTTTCACACACTCATTTATACAAAGCACTCCTCGGAACAAAAAATGACCAATGCCTTTGTGACAACTCTGTTACCAGTACTCAAACTGCAAAATATCACTTATAAAAAAATCTATCCTGTCAGGGAATAGAGCACATGCCACTCTGAAAATCTGTACCATGTAATCTTGAAGCACATGTGCATGCATGCACACACGGTTTTGGGAAGGAGAAGGAGAAGGCAGCAGCCCATAAGCATGACAGTAAAACCTAGTATGCAATGGCAGTTTTATCTTTCCATTACACTACCCTATTGATATTAGACTAAGCAGTCCTTACAGTTTACATTTCTACTTTCCTTTTCAACTGTACCTCCCTACCAAGTTTGTTCTGATCACCTCCACTACAGAAAGGATGGCATCCTCTGTGTATTTTACTTACTCTCTTCTCAATCTGCATGCCTTAATACTAAGATTTTATTTATCATTCTATTTGTGCCATAAGTCTCCTACTGCTACAACAAGACATCTTTTCAACAGCAGACAAGTTTAGGAAACTTGGAACAGTTTACTTGCCAAATACAAGTGAGCCCCTACCCAAGCAAATACAAGTGACACCTACCAGAGTACAAACATGAAGCATGCAGTGCAAGTATATACTCCATTTGAAAATATCAAGTTATTCACCTAAACAAGTAAAAACAAAAGGCACAGTATCTCAAGCAAAAATGTATTACATGTTGCAGGGTAACAGCAAATCCGATGCATGCCAAGTATTTAGTGTGTTTAACTGTGTAGACAAGTGTCATTTTATTTAATTTCACCAAATCTTTTGAGTTTCTAATACCACAATGGGAAATGGACCTCAATCCTACATCAAAGTAGGATTAAAAACTTTGGGAAAATTAGTATTGTTTCAATCTTTGATGTTGTGCCCAGAACAGACTCATACTACTGATACATGTAACTCGTGAGTTGCAGCTCTAAAAACAAAGCTGTAAATTAAAATAATGAAACCTATTGCTCCTGATACTACTGTAACTATCTGGGTATCCTACCACAGTGCCCTCATATCTGCCTGCAAATCCTGTTATTTTAACCTAAAAGCATTGAGAAACATTAAAATAGGTTAGTCTCTGCCTTTTTTAATTTCTCCAAATCTTGTGTTTCTAATACTATGATGGTAAAGGACTCCATTCCCAAGTCAAAGTATGACTGAAGTTCATTAAAATATTGTTTGAATCTTTAATGTTAGCCAGAAGTGCTCTTCAAAACACCCACAATGTGCCCAGTAACAACACCTCCTGCAGTTCGTATGGCATTCGGTAACATATCCAAGTAAGACTGTAAATTATTTTATAGAAGACCCGTCGCTACTACTAGTAATGGAACTGTATGGGTATCCTTCCACACCCCCCTCGTTTCCGCCTGCAAATTGTAGTATTTTTATGGCTCCTTCTCTGTACAAGAGAGAGACACTGTAGTCAATTGGTGTAGCAATTTCAATGATTAATGCTACTTTTGTCTACTATATCTTTTTTTTTTTTTTTAACTGTTGGCAATGGATAATCCCAAGTAATATAAACATTTTCTATGATAATTGTTTTCTCACCTACTTCATTATAATGTTTGCAACAGTCTTGCCACATTGCTATGGCTTTCGATATACACTCCTGCCATTAGTACATCACAACCAGCAACAAGATGTGCAACTGTTTTCCAAATCTGTTTTACAAAACCTAGATTTGTCTGTTCCTCCCACATGTTCAATGGGCTTTGTAAACCAACATGTAGTCTATCTAAAGCTACAAATATTAACCTTTCATCTTTTGATTTAAATTCACCCCTCCTTAACCATTCCTGCTCTATGATCAACACGAGGTTGTTGCAACAGTTTTCTATACTTGCATCCATTTCTTGCCTTCTCATCTGATCCTTCGCCTTATATTCTTTAGTTTTTTGGCACATTAACTTGCTGCCCAGTTTTTATCTACTTCTGGTTTGATCTCCATTCCCACATGAAGCTGATACGCTTCTGCTGAACTAAGCAGGGATGTCACCTTACAACTTGTTCTCATGTTTCAAAGCTTTCACAATGTTTGGGTCTTGTGAAGTCAGCAGATATGCATGCAGTCCCACGACTGTATATCTATCCATGTAATCCATTTCAAGGACGCCCCAACCTCCTTCAGAACTGGAGACATATAATCTCGGTATGCACCAAATTTTATAAAATCATTTGTTGAGCATGAAGCATCCTTGTTTTCCTGTCCAACCGAGCACCTTTTGGGGCCAGTCACTCCAAAACTAAGTTAGGATAGGAAGAGCAAATAAGCTTATACTTTCTTAGAATGTCAACTTTGTTTTCAGTATTAAGTCTTCTAAAATACTTCCAAGTTTTATTCGCTTTTGTTTATATTTTAAATTCTTGATCCTTCATCTATTCCCAAATATTTATACATCCCTCGTGCTTCACATTTTTGTCCCAACCTGATATTTCTTGGTGCTGCAGCTTGCCTGCTTTAAATGTTGCTTTTGCATAATAAAACCAAATGACATTCTTACATTTGAAAAAGTTGACCACTTGCTGTTGTCCTTTCAGTTCCTCATCTAATGAGCTACACAGTTTTAAATCACTTACAAAAAGAAAAAGTCTTCACACACTGTTGTTTTCGGGAAACAAAATTATAGCCACACCCTAACCTGTTAAGTAGACAACTTAACGGCTTACGGGCCAGACAAAATAGCGGCAGTGACATCCCCCTTGGAATTGTTATCCCTGGAATAATAATTTGTCCTTCATCATGGCTTAACTGCAAAGCAGTTTGCCACTGTTACATTGTGTGTATCTTATACATTTTTAAGCATTATCCAGGAATGAAAGACACTGTCCAATATTTGTTATTACTATTAGAATAATAAAATATAGTCTACCTCTCCGTGCCATACTTACCTTTTTTATAGTTCTCCATTAAGACTAACAAACGATCCTTTGTTCCATAGGACTTTAACTTTTATTCTATACTCATGATTGAGTTTTATAAAGGACTATAAAAACTCTGTCGGCATCATTTCCAGTGTATAGTTTATACGTCGTCAGAAGGCATGTTACTGGTCTAACAAATTAAGATTGCTTGAAGATTCCCTCAAGTAGAAGTAAGAATACGTTTTTTCTTACAGTTAACCAAGCTGGTGTCCAGTCAGGGTGAGCACAAACACTTTGTGCTCATGGCTAAATCTTCATGTAAAGATGTAAATATTTATTTTTATTTTACATTTGTTGACTGGGATAGTCTGACTGGATATGACTGGATATATGTCAGATTTTCAGTGGAGGCCCGGCAAGAAAAGCTCCACACAGATGAACACAAGATATACAAGTGAGACTGGTACACATTTGTGTGTTATACATTATCAATTACAGAGTCAAGATTATTATTTATATATATCTATATATATATATATATATATATATATATATATATATATATATATATATATATATATATATATATATATATATATATATATATATATATATATATATATACACACATACATATACACACACACACACACACACACACACACACACACATATATACACACACACACTCTATATACAAAAAATACACTACTTGGATCTTTACAGCTAATATTACAAAGAAGAACTAATCCTTACTTATTTAATGGGTTTTTTGGCTAGACCCAGAGGAGAAAGGGTGCGCTGCGAAAGGGGGAAGAGATTAGTCTGGGGTGGAGCAAGGAGAAAGGGTGCGCTGAGAAAGGGGGAAGAGATTAGTCTGGGGTGGAGCAAGGACAAAGCCAGCATCTTTTGAGGTACTGAATAAGATTCTTTTTGAATAGGGCTGAAGAAGGTTCTGAGGTTAGGTCTGCAGGAAGAGAAATACTTAGCCCGAGATTAGGTACTGCACCCGTCCTGGAGTTTTCCCGAGTAGGAGCTTTTTCTTTTTTAAACTCGTTTCAATCTCCCTGGTCCCTACTTCATCACATTTTATATCCTGTTTGAATTTCGTATTCTTTTAAGTCTATTTAACATCTGTGTTATGTTCCACAGAAAGTTCAGAGAGACTTCTACAAAATGTATCCAATTCTACTTTTTTTGGTGGTGTTTCAATTCCTTTTGCCTCATTTCCCAATTTTCTATTACACTTTTTTTTGGTGATCAGTAAATTGCTTACTTTGTACTTCTAAGGTTTACTGCTTGTGCAATGTACAGTACAACAAATTTGGATGTACCATGCACTACTGCAAATAATAAAGTAAAAATAGTTTAGCAATTTGGCCACAGAGAGGTCGTCAGATGAGGCAAAATCATTACTAAATGTTGCAAAATTGAATGTTAAAGCAGGTACAGGTTGCTCTTTCAGTTAAGTGTGCTGCAACTTCAGCCTGAACCTGTGAACACAGAGGCAATTTATGTTGCATTAAACTGCATCCTGTAGTTGTTTACAGCCTAAGACAGAAAAGGCATGTCAGTAGGTGGTGTTGATGTACCTTACAGAACTGGGATATTGCCTGGGATTCGAGCAGAGTAGGGACCATCATATTTTTTTTCACATTACTACTACTTCTTTCGGCTTTCCCCGGTTAGGGATTGCCACAGTGGTACTCCGTAGATTTTTATGGTGCAGTGGTGCCAGCCGATGCACAACCCTCAACGAAGGCACGCCCATTCATGCACGTCTTTCTAATGCCACTTGACCGCGGGGAGGACATGCAGACTTCACACAGAAGGTGCTCCAGCAGAGAATCTAATGGGAGAACCTCTTGCTGTGAGGTGACAATGCTACCGCTGCACCACAGTGCGGCTTCAGTTATTTCACATTACTACTACCACCACCGAATTAAGGTTTCTTTTACAACTAGTTCCCCAATATTCTTGTCCTTGTGCATTCCAACATAGTATCAGCACCCCAGTTTAACCCTTACTAGGGATAGTTCTCCCTGCTGGGAGAGATACCCACATGAGGAAGAGACCATCTCCTGTGTGTCTAGGTTCTCAGTGTTCTATCCACCTCTAAGTGGGCTCAGGCCAGGCAAAGAATCATACAGCTGCATTGGACTAGCTTAACACTTAAGCCCTACCCCACTCTCCCAATGATATACTGGGCTGAAATCAACTAGGAGAGTATGCAGTGGCAATGCCAGGGGTATGACCCCCCCCAACACTGTAATGACACAGCCTTCTTTACCTACCCACCAACTATAGCACCAGCTCTTAGCACAGACTTAAGAGTCACCACCAAGGCTAGAGCTCTGGACAGAGACCCCAACACATCCCTGCATACTCTCTCCAAGTAAAAGTGAGGAGGTAAAGCCTATTTATGCCTCCTCCATTCCAGCTCCATTTATCACAATCTCCAAAATGTTATCCCTGTGCCACTCATTTTCTTCCACTGATCAGATTCTCCATCAGTCTGGTTATTTGTTCTTCCATGTAAAAGGACTTCCATATCCCTATCTAAAGATATCAGGTGTTCACATTACATTGTTTACAAAAAAAAAAAAAAACAATTTTTATTTTAAAAATGGATACAGCAAACTTATGTTGAATATTATGTTCTGAATCAGAAACTGAAATGAGGGGAATCTGTAGGCTAGCTGTAGTTTAGTGTTATTTTGGAAAGCATAGCATAAAACTATATGCATAATTTAAATACTGGTTTAAAATTATCTGAACGGCTGTTTGGTGGAGATGTACATTACTGGACAAATTGGTTAACTTTTTAGGTACAGCACGATACCACTTGGCAATGGAGGGTACAACTCATTTGTGAATCTTTCCCCAAGTGGAAGGAAATAGGTAGAACTTTACAGCTTTTCTAGTTGATATCAAATTGACTAAACGTTGAAGTGACATCCTGAACCTATGTCAAGATGGGATTGGTGGGGGGGGGGGGTGATAACAGTGACACATCTTGCTCCCTCTATAAGATGCAAGCAGTTCTGTGCCAAGTACAACCACCAACCTTATAAAAGGTGCACCATTTAAAAGCCATTAGAACTTTATACCTTTATAAATATCACTCTAATCCATGCTTGACAATGGCAACATGCTCATAGGGATACATCTCCACAATCTGAAATTGTTATTTATTCTTCTTTAAGAACTCTAACAGCATCTATGCCACTCTATATACTTGGTTTTTCGCAGGACAATTACCACTAGTGCAAAATTACATTACAGCATCACTCATGCCCCTTCCTCAAATCCTCTTTTGTTGGCTATTTTGTCATTATAAATCAGTTGGGTTTCCAACACACTACATTGCAAGATTTCAAAGAAGCATGTGGCAGCAATGAATTCTAGAACAGTGAGACACAACTAGAATGGTCTGGTACACTACACTTCTGATGGATACATAGCAAATGAAACTGAACCCCCCCCCCCCAAAAAAAAAAAAAAGTCATACTGAAAAAGTTCATAAGATGAAAGATACTACAAGATGCCAATTACCTATCTACTTACTGGTGTAAATTAAACAGATTATAACATTCAAACTCTGCAGAAAAATAGCAGCCTATCACTTTCTTGTATCCACTCCAAATCTGCAGGCCTATAACAAATGCTACTTTAAAATGTGCTGATATCTTTCTCCTTCATGCAACATAAACAAAATCAAAAACCGGGACCTCAGGTTGTCTTTTCAGACACTGTACTCCTACAAAACTGAAGCACTGCACTTTCCTCAACAATACAGTTTGTAAGCAACTAATATAGAACACAGGATGCCCAAGGAAACCAAAATGTTGTGTAAAATTCAGCTAAACCACTCGAGAATTAGGATTTGACATTACACATGCCTCATTATACCTAAATCTGCATGCAATTCACAATTGCCTAAGTACACACTTCCAATAAAAAGCACCAATAGTGAAATGATTAAAAGTGATTTTAGCACGAAATTCGTGTATCGCTCCCTGAAACACCACACTGAAAATTACAGTTAATAAAATAAAAAGTAATGTAGCCACATCATTCCAATAAATCCAGATTCAGCAGTTTTACCATCAGCACTGAACAGCCACAGCTCAAAGTTAGCAAGACTTGCAGCAATAATTTTCCACTTTGATAGCTGTTACCATACAAAACGCTTAAGATTATCTTCACCCAATCTTTCTTTGCCCCTACTCTCAATACATGAAGAAAGCTTTCAAAATTGAATGCCAACTATAGTATGTCCAATACCACTTTACAGAAGAGTCGCTAAATCAAAATCGAACCTCTTAGATGCTGACCTGTAGAAAAATAAGTGTACGACTCGAGCCAATGTAATGCCCAAAATCCTGCCAAGTCAAACTGCGTAGACCCGCTATACAATTACCGGCGATTCTCCACAATTTATGTCTAAACTCCACTTTTAGAAAACACAGCCCCGACAACCACCACTACTGGGGGTAGTTTAACGCCAGTCGCCCATACAAACAGCCAGATTAAATTCCCTCCACCAACAACATTCCCATCTTCTCCAAATTCAACGTTTGAAAGCAGAACTACTGGGGACAGTAGTACACATTATTTACTCTTACAGCGATAGTGAGATATTCGGGACCATCCAGACGTTAAACACCCACACCTGTTAGCCGTCGAACCACGACATTTGTACCAAACCAATGAACCTGTGGAACGCTAAGCTCTTAAAAAAAATCCATGTTCCATCTTTCAAGGGATTTGATCACCTTCAAATAAAACAGGCTGTTTTAAACAGCCACAGTAAACTAACGTTCTTCACAAAGTTTTTAACAAAAACAAACTTCCTAGTTAGAGTCTCAACCGCTAGTGGATAACAACTAGCATACAGCTGTAATAATCCGATCGCTTACAGTATGTCGATCGGCTTATAACTGTTGAGTTAATTTTTTTTTAACTACACAGTAATAAGCCGATCGACATACTGTAAGCGATCGGATTATTAAAGATAGAGGTGTACAGCCCTCTGCTCTGCCTGCAGCTACGTGAGCCATCAGAAAGTAAACCAATGTAAGAAAACATATTTTTTTTGTTTTTATCTAACATTTGGTTACTTGATGATGGCTCATGGAGCTGCCGGCAGAGCAGAGGCTCTACATCTCTAGCAGCAGATATTTTGAAGGGCACATGTTCTTCACAAAGTTTTAATGACAACAAACTACCTAGTTACAGTCTCAACCGCTAGTGGATAACAACTAGTGTACAGCTGTAATAATCCGATCGCTTACAGTATGTCGATCGGCTTATTACTGTTGAGTTAATTTTTTTTTTTAACTACACAGTAATAAGCCGATCGACATACTGTAAGCGATCGGATTATTAAAGATAGAGGTGTACAGCCCTCTGCTCTGCCTGCAGCTACGTGAGCCATCAGAAAGTAAACCAATGTAAGAAAACATATTTTTTTTGTTTTTATCTAACATTTGGTTACTTGATGATGGCTCATGGAGCTGCCGGCAGAGCAGAGGCTCTACATCTCTAGCAGCAGATATTTTGAAGGGCACATGTTCTTCACAAAGTTTTAATGACAACAAACTACCTAGTTACAGTCTCAACCGCTAGTGGATAACAACTAGTGTACAGCTGTAATAATCCGATCGCTTACAGTATGTCGATCGGTTTATTACTGTTGAGTTAATTTTTTTTTTTTAACTACACAGTAATAAGCCGATCGACATACTGTAAGCGATCGGATTATTAAAGATAGAGGTGTACAGCCCTCTGCTCTGCCTGCAGCTACGTGAGCCATCCGAAAGTAAACCTATGTAAGAAAACATTTTTTTTTTTGTTTTTGTCTAACATTTGGTTACTTGATGATGGCTCATGGAGCTGCCGGCAGAGCAGAGGCTCTACATCTCTAGCAGCAGATATTTTGAAGGGCACATGAAAAAGCAACATCGGCTGACAAAATAATACACCAATAAAAACATGTTTTTCACGGCAGAGTTTTATATGCACTTACCGAAAACTGTAGCTGAAGGAGAACGTTCCCAAGGGAGTTGTGTAATGTTTTGCTGGAGAGAGGAGACGATTCCGATGCTGTTTACACTCCGGACTGAAGTAGTCAATGGAAAAGAGTTCCACAAGAATTCACACTCTAATAAGGGCTGACCGACCGAATGGTGATGTCACAGTGTGGGAGGATCAGCTGGAGAGGGAACTACTGTTTTGGATATGTCGAAGGTACGTCAGCAAGTTAGAGACCAATTACTACAGAAATAATGCGATAGCAAAGAATGGGGGAAGGGCTTTCCTGCCCTACGCTAGGGAAAGGCAGAAAGGTACTAGTGACCAACTTCTTCGTGTATTTTGTAATTGCTGATGGCTGGGATCAGTTTATAGGGAATAAAGAAGACTTGTGGATGAGTAAAACTGTGACTGAGCCCGGAGTGTTCCTTTAAGTGAGTAACTTGTGTGGCCAGTCTAGCTGTTGGTAGACGCCAAAGGATGCATTGTACTCTATTATTGGTCTAATGAGAGCTGAGTATAGTGAGGCTATGATCTCCTTAAATCTGGATGCCTTGCCCTTACTTATAAGTTGCACAATGTAGAAGAACTTTCTCACCACCGTGGCACATAGGTTCATAGATTAGTAGTACCATGGTTTGGTTCTCAGCTGGAGCGAACTTCAAGTGAACTTTAAACACATGCAGGTAGGTGTGTGAGTCTGTGTGTGCATTCTGTGAAGGTTGGGTGCCAGGGTTCTATTCCCAGACATGGCAAGTGTGGATGTTTGTGTAGAGAGCAATGCTTTTGAGGCCATTCACAGTCACTACAACTTCCATTGCCTTTCTTTGGCAAGCCTGATGATGTCATTCACATTGAAATACACCTTTGGGGAGAGTAGCCCAGTAATCTCCATGGTACATGCTATAACTGTGTAATGCTGTAGTGTGATGTACTAGTTAGGTAGGAGTTCCAATCCCAGACATCAACTGTGAGATGTGGTGTGTGTGTGTCTGTGTTTGTCATTCGTATCCTCTGTGGAGGTGGCTGTGAGTGTGTAACAACTGGACTCATTGTGGAGCGGGTTTTGCAAATTTCTTATATGGTGGGCCTGTTATATTTCACAATGTCCACCTTACAAGGATAACAGATGTCAGACAGCAGAGAGGCTGTGGTTGACAATCCATACCCCTACATTTGATATAAAGGGCTGATGAACAATTTAGGCAACCCTTGTATTACCCAGAGAACACTCTCAACCCATGTGTCATACACAGACGCACTTGGCTAGGCAACAACCACTTTGTTGGTACTTCACTGCATATTTCCCACAGATAGTAACCATGGTGTGACTGCAGCGGACTACAGAAGGTGGCACTCTGTCCCATCACTACAATAGGCACATAATTGCATACATTGCTCCTTCACTATGTTCCCCACTGGACACATGCACAACTTAGTGCCATCAAATGTAACCCACAAAGGACCTACCATGCCTTAAACACATGCTCTGTATGGACACCAGGGAATATCTGTATCATGCTGTCAATGCAGGTGCAGGGTCAACCTGGTGTCCATTGCCAGTTCCCACTACATAGGACCAGGAATGGCACATCTGACGATAACAATCTGTGTACACAACATGCCCCAGACATCCCAGGTACGCTTCCACGTCACAGAACATGCATGTGGGACGTGTGCACATCCTAGAGACCGTTCATGTTATGGACTATAGAACACATACATGGCAAACATTGCACAGCACTGGCCGCCCACAATAGTAACCCAGATGACTGGATGGTGAATACAATACCCACCTGTGTGGGCTAATCCAGATACTACACCCCTGAGCCACACTGCAGACATTTTCATGTGGCCTGATGCCAAGGTATACTCTTTACCTAGCCTTGTACAGCCTTCTGGCACAGTCAACCACTACACACCTGTGAAGCAATGCACCCATGCATGTCCAGTACTGGCAACCTGTATCTGTGTGTGTGTGTGGAGTATAATGATTTCGACCCCATTCACACTCACTTCACTTCCCACTGGCCTACTGAAGCATGCCTTCTAATGTCAGACACCTTGACATACCCTTTGCCCATATATCATCCTGATGCATGTGATACCTGCGTATTACTGTATTGTGACAAACTAGCTACTTAGGAAGTCTAATCCTGACCCTGCCAACTGTGTTAATGCGTGTGAGTCCCTGATAGAGTGTGGCTTTGTCGACATTGACACCTGTTCATGTGGACAGGCACATGTCCTACACCTACCGTATACCTCCTATGTCACTGTTGCAGATGTCACTCACCATCAGATATACCTTTGGACAGCTCCCCAACATATAAGCTCTGTGGCGCATGCAATAATTTAATAGACATGTGATAGCAATACATAGTCAGGCAGGGGTTTGAAACCCCATACCGGTAAGTGTGTCACACAAACATGCTTAGGTTTTACTCCCGCACATCCTCCCTGCCTTACTTTGTCTGTCTGTCTCTCTCTCTCTCTCTCTCTCTCTGTCTTTCTCTGGTGGATGTAGAGAAGTACACTTGCTTTGCTTAGGCCCCAGCTTGTGTCTTGTAAGTGATGCTCATGATCAGCTGATGGCCTCTGCATGAATTGCAGTCCCCCACTAGCTGATTGCATGTGGAACAGCTGTGGTAACATTCCCATAGCCAATTGCATGGAAACACACTGCTATACCTAGGAACATCATGTGGGTGTTAGGCCTTTTCATTCACTGTGAGCAGGAACTTATGTAGGTGTTTGGCAAGCAGCATCACAGATGGTATTGGGATATACCTCTAACAACATACACTGTGGAGACAGGCCGACAAACAGGAAGGGGATGTGCCAGACATGAATACAAAATGTAAGTGTTGCTCTTCTGCATTTGGAGTAATGTTGGTTTGACATGGTGTGTGTGGATATGGCTGGTCTACATGATTTAATACCTGTCATGACGGTGTTATGTGTTTGAGGAAACTCCCACCTGTAGGGTTATCTGCAGACTGGGCAATGTTTAGATTCTTATGTTTCTTGTGTTACTCTTAGATCACCTATCTTAGAACTGCAGAAGCATAGTCTGGAGGATTGCAATCAGTACATGGTGACAGGCATGAGAGTTACTGACTTCATATCCCACATAGAACATATATCACAACAAACCCTGTTACAACAGTAAATGTATGTGGGTATTACAGCAATATTGTTTCATAGGTAGGTACTAGGCTACTGGCCCTAGGGCCTATATAAGCCTAGCCAAACGGTACCCTGGCTTTTGCCACCCAAGAAAATTATTTTCCTGTGCTCCTGTCGAGCAAAGCCACAGAAGTGATCCCCAGGGTCAATTTCCTATCTCCCATCCAATCATCAAGATTTTTCTTGAAGAGTGCTAATGAGGAGCTTTGTTTGATATAGATAGTTTGTTCCAGCGTATGGGAAGTCTCTGGGACAGGAATCTATCCCTCCAGCATGTTCTATTTTTTGTGACAAGGTTTTGGTCCCTAGAGCATGTAGCTTGGAGGGATTGGGATTTCTTTAGGTGGAGCATGTCCAACAGCTCTGGGTTTGACATAGCTTTATATGTTAGGCAGAGGTCGCCTCTGAGTAGGCGATATGTGATGAAGTAAAGCTGGATTTTTTGGAGATGGTCTGCATAGGGCATCTGTTTGAGGCCAAAAATCCTCTTTGTGAGGTAATTCAATTCTGCAGCCTTTCCAGTTGTAGTTATCTTGTGAGGTACATACCAAAAGGGGGGCTGTACTCTATAATGGGCCTAATGAGTGAATAGTAGAGGGGAACAATGACCTCTTTTTTTCCTGGATGAGAAACCTTTTGTGATGAGGTGTGCCACGTCGATGGTGAGGTGTGCCACGTAGATGGATTTCCTGACTAGTGTGGCGATGTTATTATCAAAGGAGAGACTATTGTCCACCTGTGTCCCAAGGTCTCTTATCACACTATCAGTGTTAAGTAGACTACCGCATATGTGGTAGTTCATGGGTACAGAGTTTTTACCTAAAGGGATGACAATGCAGTTTTTGGGATTGAGCTAGAGGCCATGGCTTTGACATCAGGCATATGTCTCAGTGAAGCCCTTTTGTAGGATGTCCGCTTCGTTAGGAGTTTTGATTATGGCTCCTAGTTTGCAGTCATCTGCGAAAGTTGTTAGCCAAAGACCTTCTGTGTTAGCCTCTACTTCAGAGAAGTAGATGCCAAACAGGAGAGGACCCAGGACTGAACCCTGTGGTACTCCACTTGTTGCTGGTCTGAAGTTGGCTTTAGAGTCTGCTACTTTCACAGTGTGTGGGTTCTGTCAGTGAGCCAGTTGGCAACCCATCTTGTGACATACACTACTAAAAACTCCTGATGTCCACCACGGCAGTAAAACTTAATAGTGAAATCAAAACTTTAATAAAAAGAATAAGCAGTCCTCAGTCTTCCGATAAGCGCTTTCGGCAAATAAGCCTTCCTCAGATCTGAGAACTGCTTATTTTATGTTATATTGTTTTTATTAAAGTTTTGATTTCACTGTAGTTTTTTACTGCCGTGGTGGACATCAGGAGTTTTTAGTAGTGTTTGCCTTTTCTCTTCCTCATTGGTGTCCTTCACAGTGTAAGAAAGTTTTTTACCCATCTTGTGACATAGGTATTTATACCTAGTTTAGTGAGTTTATCTATAATTCCAGAGTGGGGGATGGTGTCGAAAGCCTTGGCAAGATCTAGATAAGATGTGTGAACAACCTTACCCTCATCTACGGCTTTGGTGACCGCTTCAAAGAAGTCTATCAGGTTTAGGAGGCATGATCTGCCTTTTACAAACCCGTACTGGGTAGGGTCCAGAGTTTGGAGATGACCAATGTCATTGTTTATAAGTTCCATGATGATACATTCCATAGCCTTGCAGTCGTGGCTCGTCAGGCTAATGGGGTGGTAGTTCCTGGGGTCCATGGTGGCTCCCCCTTTGTGGAGTGGGATAACCATTGCTGTGCACCATTCAGTGGGCACAAACCCTGAGGTGAGGCTATGATTGAACATGGTACTTAGGTGAGGTGCCAGTTCGTTCTGTAGTTCATGTAGAATGCAGTCTGGAATGTTGTCAGGTCCCATGGATGCTGTGTTCTTGACTTTGGAGAGTGTGTTTTTTACCTGTGCGGCCATGAATACAGGAACTTTGCATTCTTCCGGTATAGAGATGGCCCTTTTTGCGGGTAAGAGGGGGTAAAATTAGCACTGAACCTATCTGCCAGGATGTTGGCATTATCAGTTGGTTCTGTATATTTAGTGCCATTGTGCTGTAACTCAGAACAGATCTGAGTGTTGTCATTGAGATTCTTGACATAGCTATAGAATGCTTTGTGGTTGTCTTTAGAATCAGTGGCGATTTTGTTTTCATAACTAGCTTATGAAGGATCGCTTCTTACTGAGGCTGGCGAGGGAGTTACTCCAGTCATGGGATTTTACTCTTTTATGCAACAGTTTCTTCTGTTCTAGAGTTTGTTTATGACAGGGAACCACCAGATTGGCTTCCTTTTCTTGGAGGATATCATCTTGGTTCTGTTAGGGATTGCATGATCCATGCCCTCATGTAAGTGCTTATAAAGTGCATTTGTACAGGATTCAGCAGTCATACCTCTACTGTCCATCAGCATGGCTGTAGTGAAGTTTGCCACTTCTGTCTTAAGAAGTGTGAAGTTGGCTTTGAACACATTTTTTACTGTGGTTTCCCTAATGGGGGGTGGGATGTGGATGCCTAGGGTGATTAGCTTGTGGTTGGATCTGACCAACAAGGAATTGACCTCTGGCGTGGAACACCAGTTGCCCATGTTGGTAATGTTGGCTAATATTGGCCCAGTGTTTGTGGCTCCAGCCACAAGTCTGTCAACCTTTGTACATATGTCATGCAGTAAGAGGTGCATATGTTTTTTACACCGTTATTTATAGACATCGTACCTAATAACAAGCCAGTCAGATATCGGACTGCTAGACATGTTATGTATAGCAGGGGTTATTTGCGAGGACATAACCTGGGCATTCTGCGGTTGTGTATACAGCAGTGGTGTCTGTGTACTTATGGTGATTGTCGACAGTATGTGTATTGGCAATACGTACCTTGGCCTGTGTACAGACTGTAGTAGATGTCATTGTTCTTGGTCCTGTTCTGCCTGATGTTACATGCTGCTCCAGTGTATGGTACCCTATCGGCTCACATGTTTGTGGGGCCAAACACACACGTGTCCCATACCACAGACAGGCATTGGACCACACTGCGTCATGACCCAATTTATGTAGGGTAGTGTGTGAGTGGCACATAGGATGGTGTACAGTCTATATAGTGTCATATTAAGCTTGTGGCTTTGGCTGTGTTCACTTTGGTTGTGGGTATGCACTTTCTGACAGGTGTCTGTTACTATGTGCTGTGACATGCCTGTAGAGCCTGCTATATTTGCAGGTAGATGTATATTCCCCCATACAAAATGTAGGCCACTGTTGTGGTAGCCTGCCTGTAGTTTGCACAGTGCTTTGTTAGATGCCTATCAGCTTAGTGTAATTACCCAGTGTGATGTTATGTCCAGATATTTGCAAGACGTACTGCTGCCAGGCCACCATAACTGTTGTGTATTACTTTAGTGAAGACTTCAGTTCTGAAACTCAAATTCAAATATTTCAGTAGCCGGCCGACCGACACTTGCGAAATGCTTCTGCTTCGGGCACCGCGCGGCAAGAAGGACTGAAGAAAATGGCGTTGGCAGCATATTTTATACACCTGACATCATGGAAGAGAAGACAGCAACCAACGCAGTACCCAAGACTTTGGAATTCAGGCTGACTGAGGGCAACCTGCCAGCAGATTACCCAAATGTAATGACTGCAACAGTGAAACACGATGAACATCTGTTGTGTATTTCTGACAAAGCAGTGGGATTTTGTACAAATGTATGCCACTAACTACTGGGTAGTATGTGAACTCTGCACCACTAGTTATTATGTGTCAGGACAGATAGGCATGTGTGAATACATAAAAACGGCAAAACCAAATGTAGAACCTCAGACCAAGAAGCAAATAAGATATCCGCCACGGAATCCAGACACAAAACGGAAGTTGTTTCAAAATGTAAAAATCTTTTATTCCAAACGAAAACAAGAAGAGTATCCACAAGCGCTTTCACTTGGATGTTCCAAGCTTTATCAAGTAGTTTTAATGTTCCAGAACAACTGTTTAAATAGTTGGTAGGCTCTAATTAAGCCAAAAAACTTGTACTTAATTAATCAATTGTCATTAATGATTAAAACTCTTGTAAACCAATTTTAAGCACTAAAATTCAGCTAACATTGCTGTTTACTATATGCTGCATACAAATTCTGCAGTTTATCATTTGTTTAAACTACAAATCAGTGCATATAGATGTCATTACAAAACACAATGTTTCTTTAAACTGTATTTTGAATTTAAACCTATTCAGTGCCTTTTAGATTTATTTGTCTTAAAAACATAAATAAAACAAGTGTTACACATTGTGTGTTTTCTAACCCTCCCAACCCCCCCTTTTTCTTTTATATGTAATTTTCTCTTGTTACCATTAATTTATCTTACCAAATAAAATGTAAAATGTAAAAATGTAGAATGTATATCACCATTCTAATAAATTTTCTACAAACTTGTGTTGTAGCAGGTAGATTATAGTCTGGCCCTTCTCATTTTTAAAACTGGCTTGATACTAATAGTGTCATTTAAACCGGGCCAGTTACTGGCATCTAATCTCAACTGCCATGTTAGCTCTTTGTACTCGAGAGTGGACTCCCAGTCCCCCCCTCGAGGCTGTTGTTCTACCTGCTCAACTACCATAAATTTAAAATTGTGGTTTGGACATATCAGGGAATGTTTATATAGTGCATTAGTTTCTTTGTTCTTTGCTATTTCGTAAAAATGCTCATACATTCTTTTTCTAAGTTCCCTTTCCGTCTTACCAACATAAAAACTTTTGCAGAACATGCACACCACTAAATATACAACCCCCTTAGAATTACATGTGAAATGTTTGGGGGATTTTATCCTCATTTTTCTAGAAGGTAAATATACCCCTGTGTCATCCATAATTGCATGACATTGGTGACAAGCTCCGCATTTAAAAGTCCCCAATTTCTTTGTTACACTTCTGTCTCTTCCTTTCCTTTCAAACATCTCTTTGAGATTTGTTCCCTTCTTTTTAATGAATGTTGGTTTATGAGGTAATATGTTCTTTAATTCTTCGTTGGACATAAGTACTGGCCAACATTTACTAATAATCCTTTCAATTTCAAGGGCTTGGTCACAGTGTGTATAAATGAATTTGGGACCAGCGAATTCATTCTGTTTAGTAACTGTGATTTCACTGTTTGTGTCCCCCTTCCCCACCAATGGGTAATATGTTGTATTCCTTTTGTCCGTTACTTCTTTCAGTAATACCTTGAATAAATCCAGAGGGTAACCTCTTTCTGAAAACATGTTTTGTAATGTTCTAACCTCATCAGAGAAATCCAACTCTGTACTGCACATTCTGGACGCTCTAATTAGTTGTCCCTTAAGAATGCCCTTTTTCTGTGAAAAAGGGTGTGCACTATGAAAGTGCAAAAATGAGTTTGAAAAGAAGACTTTTCTGTAAATTTTTGATTGAAAAGTTGACATCCAGATAGTGCAATTCATTTGTTGTTACTGTATGCGTAAACTTGAGAAAAGATGTGGAACTGTTGATATGTCCCAAAAATTCTGACAATAGATCTTGTGTTCCTTTCCACAAAATACAAATGTCATCCAAAAATCTCCTATAAAAAATTATGTGGCCATCCCATGGTGGGGTAAATACAAATTCTGACTCCCATCTATGGAGTATTACATTTGCATAAATGCTGGCACATGGTGCCCCCATTGCCACTCCTTTAAGTTGTTTAAAGATTTCTCCATTGAAAACACCAAGTTGTTCTCAAGTATAATGGTCATAAATTCTGTCATCAGATTTATTAAGTTGCCATTCAGATCAGTTTCTTGAATGAAAAAATCACTGAACCACTGTAATCCAATTTCATGTGGTATACTTGGGAACAAATCCTTGATGTCAATCGTTACCATTAAAAGATCTGGGTCAAAACTATCACAAGGTACATCTCTCAAAAACTCCCATGAGTCTTTGCACACGTTTTTCAGTAGATGTATGTACTTTTTAGTCACATAGTCTACAAATTTAGCTAGTGGTTCTGTAATACCACCACTACCAGATACTATTGGTCTGAATGGCAATGGGTCTATCCCCTTGTGTGTCTTTGGGATTCCAAATATTATTGGAAACTTAGATTTAGGAACATACAAAAAAATTGAAAGATTTTTCACTTATAACGCCCTGAAGTAAATAATCATTCAAAGCGTATTTAATTTTGGCCCAGGATATGTTAACTTCATTTTTGGACACCATCATATATTGTTCATCATTGTGGAGCATTTGGTGGAGGTGTTCCTCATAATTACTATCGTACATGAGAACAATACCCCCACCCTTGTCCGGTTTCATTACCCTTATGTTGTCCCTTTTCAATTTTTGAATGTAATCCTTTTCCACTTGGTTCAAATTTTCTTTCTCTGTTCTTGTGTGCATTAAAGCCCTAAGTTCAGTTTCCACTAACTGTTCAAACAGTTTAATCAACAAATGCATTGGAGGATTAAATAAGCTTTTCCTGCATAATCCAGAATTGTTCTGTGTTTGCTGCTTGAACAGATACTGTAAATTAAGGCTTCTCGTAAAGGGTTTTAAATCAATTAAGGTGGAAGGTAAGTTGCATTTTCTGTTTGGGATAAAATGTAACCCCTTAGTGAACACATTAAAGGCAATATCATCTGGACTTGTTTCTGTGTAATTGTAAATAGTAAATTTGGACCTTACATGTAACTTACATGCTCCATAAGAAGTGTTAACAATGGTTCCTCCCTTCTTCCCTTTATTTCTAGAACTTTCGGTGCCCATTTCTTCCTCCCTGGTACCTAGTGAGCAATGAGTTCCTTTTTGACCTAAGTATCCCAACTGCGGGCTTGATTTTGTCTCCACCCCATTGGTCTCCCGGGGTGCTGATAAAAATCCTGTGTGGACCCTTTACGCTCTTTCTGTGCTAGCCTTGCACTTCTCCTAGGTGGTTCATTTACCCAATTGTTAACCTGGGCTTGATTACCCTCTTTGTTAATGTTTTCTCCTTCAACCCTGTATGGCCTGTGTAGGGGATAAGCCAGACCTTCCCTATATTCATTAAGGTCTCTCTCTAGTTTACGTAATTTCCTATTGATCACTTTGTTGCAAAACATATCAACATCTTCGAATACCTTATTGTATTCCAATTTAACTGTACCAAAGTTTTCATCAGAGATAATATTATTGTTTAACATGTTTAAGTCATTCATTAATACATTCTGTTTTGATTCATATTCTTCAACCATTACACATAGTAATTCTAACCCTGCCCGATCAAAAATTCCACACAGTTTCTGATAATACTGTGTCCCACTTTGAACATTATTTGGGAATTTAAATAATCGCAAACCCTTAGGTATGCGTTTCACTTTTATACATTCTTTTAAATAATCAACCTCCAATTGGTTGTTTTTCAAAGCATACAATTTCTTTTTAAAGTTGTCAAAGTCATTTTCTATTATTGCAGAACAATTTGTAATGACAGTACCTTTATGAAAAGAAAATTGTTGCTCTGCCCAGCTTGTAAAGTTAAAGTCCTTACTGTGGTGCTGTCTTTTATCTGTTTTGGAAGTCTTTGAATTCTCTGTGCAGTCCTGCCCATTTGTTCGGTCATTTCCTTCGTTGTGTTTTGATTTAGTGGTACTAGTGTTGATCTGGCCACAATTTAGTAACGAAAACGCGGTGTTGTGGTCACTGCTAGCTCCAAATGAGCTTTTTTCTTTTTGTGCTGCGTGCTGCTGATTCACTGTCGGATTGTCAGTTCCTGAATTGGCTCCCTTCAGAAGCCCTGTAATTTCGGCTAATGCAGCCAAAACCCGGTTGAACTCTGCTCGAGTTACCGGTGTTTCCGAACCATTGGTGTTTAAAATTTCTGGTGTGTCCACCGGGTTAAACGTATCCGCTTCCGCAGCCATAACGCACCCAGAAAAATGGCAAAACCAAATGTAGAACCACAGACCAAGAAGCAAATAAGATATCCGCCACGGAATCCAGACACAAAACGGAAGTTGTTTCAAAATGTAAAAATCTTTTATTCCAAACGAAAACAAGAAGAGTATCCACAAGCGCTTTCACTTGGATGTTCCAAGCTTTATCAAGTAGTTTTAATGTTCCAGAACAACTGTTTAAATAGTTGGTAGGCTCTAATTAAGCCAAAAAAATTGTACTTAATTAATCAATTAATTCCGTGGATTCCGTGGCGGATATCTTATTTGCTTCTTGGTCTGTGGTTCTACATTTGGTTTTGCCGTTTTTGTGGGTGCGTTATGGCTGCGGAAGCGGATACGTTTAACCCGGTGGACACACCAGAAATTTTAAACACCAATGGTTCGGAAACACCGGTAACTCGAGCAGAGTTCAACCGGGTTTTGGCTGCATTAGCCGAAATTACAGGGCTTCTGAAGGGAGCCAATTCAGGAACTGACAATCCGACAGTGAATCAGCAGCATGCAGCACAAAAAGAAAAAAGCTCATTTGGAGCTAGCGGTGACCACAACACCGCGTTTTCGTTACTAAATTGTGGCCAGATCAACACTAGTAACGCTAAATCAAAACACAACGAAGGAAATGACCGAACAAATGGGCAGGACTGCACAGAGAAGTCAAAGACTTCCAAAACAGATAAAAGACAGCACCGCAGTAAGGACTTTAACTTTACAAGCTGGGCAGAGCAACAATTTTCTTTTCATAAAGGTACTGTCATTACAAATTGTTCTGCAATAATAGAAAATGACTTTGACAACTTTAAAAAGAAATTGTATGCTTTGAAAAACAACCAATTGGAGGTTGATTATTTAAAAGAATGTATAAAAGTGAAACGCATACCTAAGGGTTTGCGATTATTTAAATTCCCAAATAATGTTCAAAGTGGGACACAGTATTATCAGAAACTGTGTGGAATTTTTGATCGGGCAGGGTTAGAATTACTATGTGTAATGGTTGAAGAATATGAATCAAAACAGAATGTATTAATGAATGACTTAAACATGTTAAACAATAATATTATCTCTGATGAAAACTTTGGTACAGTTAAATTGGAATACAATAAGGTATTCGAAGATGTTGATATGTTTTGCAACAAAGTGATCAATAGGAAATTACGTAAACTAGAGAGAGACCTTAATGAATATAGGGAAGGTCTGGCTTATCCCCTACACAGGCCATACAGGGTTGAAGGAGAAAACATTAACAAAGAGGGTAATCAAGCCCAGGTTAACAATTGGGTAAATGAACCACCTAGGAGAAGTGCAAGGCTAGCACAGAAAGAGCGTAAAGGGTCCACACAGGATTTTTATCAGCACCCTGGGAGACCAATGGGGTGGAGACAAAATCAAGCCCGCAGTTGGGATACTTAGGTCAAAAAGGAACTCATTGCTCACTAGGTACCAGGGAGGAAGAAATGGGCACCGAAAGTTCTAGAAATAAAGGGAAGAAGGGAGGAACCATTGTTAACACTTCTCATGGAGCATGTAAGTTACATGTAAGGTCCAAATTTACTATTTACAATTACACAGAAACAAGTCCAGATGATATTGCCTTTAATGTGTTCACTAAGGGGTTACATTTTATCCCAAACAGAAAATGCAACTTTACCTTCCACCTTAATTGATTTAAAACTCTTTACGAGAAGCCTTAATTTGCAGTATCTGTTCAAGCAGCAAACACAGAACAATTCTGGATTATGCAGGAAAAGCTTATTTAATCCTCCAATGCATTTGTTGATTAAACTGTTTGAACAGTTAGTGGAAACTGAACTTAGGGCTTTAACGCACACAAGAACAGAGAAAGAAAATTTGAACCAAGTGGAAAAGGATTACATTCAAAAATTGAAAAGGGACAACATAAGGGTAATGAAACCGGACAAGGGTGGGGTATTGTTCTCATGTAACGATAGTAATTATGAGGAACACATCCACCAAATGCTCCACAATGATGAACAATATATGATGGTGTCCAAAATGAAGTTAACATATCCTGGGCCAAAATTAAATACGCTTTGAATGATTATTTACTTCATGCTATAAGTGAAAAATCTTTCAATTTTTGTATGTTCCTAAACCTAAGCTTCCAATAATATTTGGAATCCCAAAGACACACAAGGATAGACCCATTGCCATTCAGACCAATAGTATCTGGTAGTGGTGGTATTACAGAACCACTAGCTAAATTTGTAGACTATGTGACTAAAAAGTACATACATCTACTGAAAAACGTGTGCAAAGACTCATGGGAGTTTTTGAGAGATGTACCTTGTGATAGTTTTGACCCAGATCTTTTAATGGTAAAGATTGACATCAAGGATTTGTTCCCAAGTATACCACATGAAACTGGATTACAGTGGTTCAGTGATTTTTTCATTCAAGAAACTGATCTGAATGGCAACTTAATAAATCTGATGACAGAATTTATGACCATTATACTTGAGAACAACTTGGTGTTTTTCAATGGAGAAATCTTTAAACAACTTAAAGGAGTGGCAATGGGGGCACCATATGCCAGCATTTATGCAAATGTAATACTCCATAGATGGGAGTCAGAATTTGTATTTACCCCACCATGGGATGGCCACATAATTTTTTATAGGAGATTTTTGGATGACATTTGTATTTTGTGGAAAGGAACACAAGATCTATTGTCAGAATTTTTGGGACATATCAACAGTTCCACATCTTTTCTCAAGTTTACACATACAGTAACAACAAATGAATTGCACTATCTGGATGTCAATCTTTACAAAGATTACACTAAGAAAACTTTTCAATCAAAAATTTACAGAAAAGACTTCTTTTCAAACTCATTTTTGCACTTTCATAGTGCACACCCTTTTTCACAGAAAAAGGGCATTCTTAAGGGACAACTAATTAGAGCGTCCAGAATGTGCAGTAGAGTTGGATTTCTCTAATGAGGTTAAAACATTACAAAACATGTTTTCAGAAAGAGGTTACCCTCTGGATTTATTCAAAGTATTACTGAAAGAAGTAACGGACAAAAGGAATACAACATATTACCCATTGGTGGGGAAGGGGGACACAAACAGTGAAATCACAGTTACTAAACAGAATGAATTCGCTGGTCCCAAATTCATTTATACACACTGTGACCAAGCCCTTGAAATTGAAAGGATTATTAGTAAATGTTGGCCAGTACTTATGTCCAACGAAGAATTAAAGAACATATTACCTCATAAACCAACATTCATTAAAAAGAAGGGAACAAATCTCAAAGAGATGTTTGAAAGGAAAGGAAGAGACAGAAGTGTAACAAAGAAATTGGGGACTTTTAAATGCGGAGCTTGTCACCAATGTCATGCAATTATGGATGACACAGGGGTATATTTACCTTCTAGAAAAATGAAGATAAAATCCCAAACATTTCACATGTAATTCTAAGGGGGTTGCATATTTAGTGGTGTGCATGTTCTGCAAAAGTTTTTATGTTGGTAAGACGGAAAGGGAACTTAGAAAAAGAATGTATGAGCATTTTTACGAAATAGCAAAGAACAAAGAAACTAATGCACTATATAAACATTCCCTGATATGTCCAAACCACAATTTTAAATTTATGGTAGTTGAGCAGGTAGAACAACAGCCTCGAGGGGGGGGTGACTGGGAGTCCACTCTCGAGTACAAAGAGCCAACATGGCAGTTGAGATTAGATGCCAGTAACTGGCCCGGTTTAAATGACACTATTAGTATCAAGCCAGTTTTAAAAATGAGAAGGGCCAGACTATAATCTACCTGCTACAACACAAGTTTGTAGAAAATTTATTAGAATGGTGATATACATTCTACATTTTTACATTTTACATTTTATTTGGTAAGATAAATTAATGGTAACAAGAGAAAATTACATATAAAAGAAAAAAGGGGGTTTGGCAGGGTTAGAAAATACACAATGTGTATCACTTGTTTTATTTATGTTTTAAGACAAATAAATCTAAAAGGCACTGAATAGGTTTAAATTCAAAATACAGTTTAAAGAAACATTGTGTTTTGTAATGACATCTATATGCACTGATTTGTAGTTTAAACAAATGATAAACTGCAGAATTTGTATGCAGCATATAGTAAACAGCAATGTTAGCTGAATTTTAGTGCTTAAAATTGGTTTACAAGAGTTTTAATCATCAATGACAATTGATTAATTAAGTACAAGTCTTTTGGCTTAATTAGAGCCTACCAACTATTTAAACAGTTGTTCTGGAACATTAAAACTACTTGATAAAGCTTGGAACATCCAAGTGAAAGCGCTTGTGGATACTCTTCTTGTTTTCGCTGAATAAAAGATTTTTACATTTTGAAACAACTTCCGTTTTGTGTCTGGATTCCGTGGCGGATATCTTATTTGCTTCTTGATGTGTGAATACATAAACTGTGTGGGAAAATGTAGTCCAGTATTTACGTGATGCACCCATTTACATGGCTATTAACAGCCACATTGTCAGGCTTGGTCCACATGACTTGCATGAAGGGGATCTATGTATACCTCTGGACTGAGTAGAGAGTGTCAGACTGTCCACATATATTGGTCATATCTCTGCTGTAGTCCACAGGGTCATTACTGTGCTATCAGTGGTACTGTACTATGATGTCCTTAAGATGTCTGCCAGTAACCGATGCATTCTGTCAATAGCAGATGTCAGCTCCCACACACATGTTAAGACAAACCCTGTTACTGGCACCAGTTATCTGTGAGACCCTTTTGGAGGATGCTTGTGTCAGTCGGCGAGTCGATTATGGCACCCAGTTTGCAGTCATCTGCGAACTTGGTCAGCCATAGTCCTCCTGTGCTAGCCTGTACCTCAGAGAAATATATACCCGAACAAGAGAGGTCCCAGGACTGAGCCTTGTGGGAACGCCACTTGTAACTGGTTTATAGTCTGACATGGCACCTGCAATTCTGACCATGTGGGTTCTATCCTGAGCCAGTTTACATCCCATCTTGTGACATAGGGGTTGATATTTAAGCTGGTGAGCTTATTTATGATGCCAGTAGGGTATTGTGTCAAGGATTTTGTGAGGTCCAGGTAGGCTGTGTGGACTACCTTCCCTTCATCTGTGGCCTTGGTGACTGTTTCAAAGAAGTGGACCAGGTTCAAAGGCAAGATCTGCCCTTAAAAAGCCAAATTGGGTAGGATCCAGTGTTTGGAGGTTCTCAATGTCTTTGTTTATGAGTTCCATGATGATACGCTCCATAGCTTTGCAGACCAGGCTAGTCAGGCTTATAGGGCGATAGTTTCCGGGGTCCATTGTGGCACCACCTTTGTGGAGTGGGACCACTGTTGCTGTATGGCATTCCTTGGGTACATATCCTGTAGTAAGGCTGAGATTGAACAGTGACTTTGTGAGGGTTCAGGTCTTCTTGGAGCTCGTGTAAGACGCAGCCGGGGACACTGTCTGGTCCCATTGATGCTGTGTTTTTTGCTTTGGAGAGGGCAGATCTCACCTGTGCATCTGTGATGTCAGGGAGGCTACACTTTGTTGGGATAGACATTGGCTCTTTGGGGGGGGGGGGGAAGTTTGCACTGAACCTGTCTGCCAGGATGTTGGCAATGTGTGTGGGTTCAGTGTATTTTTTGTCATTTTGCACTAACTCAGAGCATATCTGGGAGTTGCCACACAGGTTCCTGACATAACTAAAGAAGGCC
>NC_056729.1:1382058707-1382077051 GCF_019279795.1 Protopterus annectens
GTTGTTTTCGGGAAACAAAATTGTAGCCACACCCTAACCTGTTAGATAGACAACTTAACGGCTTACGGGCAAGACAAAATAGCAGCAGTGACATCCCCCTTGGAATTTTTATCCCTGGAATAATAATTTGTCCTTCATCATGGCTTAACTGCAAAGCAGTTTGCCACTGTTTCATTGTTGCTTTAATGTAGTTAAGTGTAGAGTGTATCTTATACATTTTAAGCATTATCCAGGAATGAAAGACACTGTCCAATGTTTGTTATTACTATTAGAATAATAAAATATAGTCTACCTCTCCGTGCCATACTTACCTTTTTTTATAGTTCTCCATTAAGACTAACAAACGATCCTTTGTTCCATAGGACTTTAACTTTTATTCTATACTCATGATTGAGTTTTCTAAAGGACCAAAAAAACTGTGTCGGCATCATTTCCAGTGTATAGTTTTGTATGTCGTCAGAAGGCATGTTACTGGTCTAACAAATTAAGATTGCTTGAAGATTCCCTCAAGTAGAAGTAAGAATACGTTTTTTCTTACAGTTAACCAAGCTGGTGTCCAGTCAGGGTGAGCACAAACACTTTGTGCTCATGGCTAAATCTTCATGTAAAGATGTAAATATTTATTTTTATTTTACATTTGTTGACTGGGATAGTCTGACTGGATAGATATGTCAGATTTTCAGTGGAGGCCCGGCAAGAAAAGCTCCACACAGATGAACACAAGACATACAAGTGAGACTGGTACACATTTGTGTGTTATACATTATCAATTACAGAGTCAAGATTATTATTTATATATATACACACACATATATATATAAATATATATATATATATATATATATATATATATATATATATATATATACACATATACATACACACACACACACACACACACACACACACATATATACACACACACACACACACACACACACACACACACACACTCTATATACAAAAAATACACTACTTGGATCTTTACAGCTTATATTACAAAGAAGAACTAATCCTTACTTATTTAGTGGGTTTTTTGGCTAGACCCAGAGGAGAAAGGGTGCGCTGAGAAAGGGGGAAGAGATTAGTCTGGGGTGGAGCAAGGAGAAAGGGTGCGCTGAGAAAGGGGGAAGAGATTAGTCTGGGGTGGAGCAAGGAGAAAGGGTGCGCTGAGAAAGGGGGAAGAGATTAGTCTGGGGTGGAGCAAGGACAAAGGCAGCATCTTTTGAGGTACTGAATAAGATTCTTTTTGAATAGGGCTGAAGAAGGTTCTGAGGTTAGGTCTGCAGGAAGAGAAATACTTAGCCCGAGATTAGGTACTGCACCCGTCCTGGAGTTTTCCGATTCGGAGCTTTTTCTTTTTTAAACTCGTTTCAATCTCCCTGGTCCCTACTTCATCACATTTTATATCCTGTTTGAATTTCGTATTCTTTTACTTCTATGGGGGAAGGTCTTTCCTGCCCTACGCTAGGGAAATGCAGAAATGTACTAGTGACCAACTTCTTCATGTATTTTGAAATTGCTGATGGCTGGGATCAGTTTATAGGGAACAAAGAAGACTTGTGGTTGAGTAAAATTGTGACTGAGCCCGGAGTGTTCCTTTAAATTTTTGGGCACATTCTACCCTTTTTTAAAGGGAAGACACAACTATCACCACCACATGAATCATAAAGGATCGGGTACCAGTAAGCCATTTAGGAAGGTGAAAGAGGTCTATCATGACTAAATAGTCACCTTTAGACAGACAACAAAAGAGCCAAGATTACTCAACATTGGACTGAATAGCAGAGAGAGACAATTATGAAGCCAAGCTGCCTCACAAAGGTTTGAATACCATGATGTCAGTTAGGAGGGTGAGAGAATTATTTCATGTTTAAATACTCTACTGGAGACAGAACACTTAAATAAAGGAGGAACATTTTGCTATTGTTCACTTAAAACCACTCAACACAGTAGGGGTTAAAGGAGAGCTAACACCTATGGAAAATCTTGCATTTGCATCTGAGTTTAATGATAATATGTAGAAAATGCTTGGTAAGCTGCTTAATGGTTTTTGAAAAGTTCTTCACAGCAGGAAATTACAGCAAAGTCAATAGGATGCCTATGTGTCTGTAGACAGTGGCCTAGCAGGTGTCCATCACTGAAGCTTGAGACTAAATGGCATTTAAAATTCTTAAAATAATGATACGCATGAGAAAAGGTAAATCCCAGTAACAGCAGGGGTTGAAGGAGAGGTAACACCTCAGGAGAATCATTGAAATGCAGCTTAGGGATAAATGGTAATGTGTAGTAAATGCTTTCTAAGTAGAAAAAATGCTTTTTGAATAGTATTTCACATCAAGTCCAAAAGATGCCTGTGTCTGCAGGCTGTGACTCCTTTTCTCTCGACAAGCCTGCTATCCAGTGGTTCCAGTCCTAACTGAATGGTAGGGAAAACTCTACAGCCAGCTAATGCTCACACTTGATGTCCCGCAAGGGTCCGTACTACATCCACTACTCTTCTCTATTTTTTGGTACAACCTTCACACTGCTATACCTAAAGGTGCCTGCAGTGAATATGCAGATGATTCCAGTCTGATCTGCTCAAACACCTCCCCAACCGAACTGCAAACCTCAACCCAAAACACATTTAACAGTACCGAGAACTGGGTCACCAACCAACGCCTACTTCTGAACACCAATAAAACAAAACTTCTACCCCAGTAGTAGATCTACCATAGTTTAATTCTCTGTCTCATCTAACAATGGTACCACTATTTCCCCAGATCATCACACCAAACTGCTAGGGGGTTATCGCAGAAAATATCACATTGGACCTACTGGTCAACAAAACCATACTGACCATCAATAAGAAGCTTGGCTCACTGCATAGAAACTATACATTTTTGTGGCTACAACTGCCCAGCTTTATTCAATTCAGTCAATTCTTAATAGCACACAAAAAACTGTACCACATTGAGGATACCCCGTCTCTTCAAAATATTATTAAGCCATATAACAACTGCACATTTGATCAAGTATTTATGGGATTGGGTGTTGTTTTTTTCTAGTATTTTTTTAATCTCCTAATTAAACAGCTATTTTTGTAGGCTTTTAAAAATCCTTTAATTTGACTCCTAAGTTTATAGGCTCTGAATGTAAGCACTTGGTATTAGGATGTTTTATTTTACAATAACTGCATTTAGCCATTCTGTGATTTCCCTAATGCGTACAAATTTTTATTTCTTTTAGTTTACAGCTCTTAATCATGATGCTAAATTAACAGTTTTAATGCTAACATCATTATATGTTATATTTCATGGATCCTCACGCCTTTATGCCCTTCTGAATCCCTTTTAAAGTCTGCACTTGATACAGAAAGCTTGGAAATGTGAGGTAGCATATGGTGGGTTGGAGTATCTTGTCCCCTGAACAGACAGAATGGATCATTGTTAAGATGACGTATTGGTGTCCTGGGATGACATCAAATATAGACCAGACTTCAGTGAGTTTATAGACAGGTGCGTTGCCTTTGGCCAGTACTCAAGGAATCTGTAAAACATCTAAGGCTATGTAAGATGTGAAGTCCACTGGGCAGTGGGCAGGGCTCTAGTGGCAAATGCTATGACAACAGGTAAGAACCAGGCATTGTTTTTGACTTCTTGTGGGGTGTCACTCTCATGTCTATAATAGAGCTGTAGCTGAATGAAAACTTTGGCCTTCATTTGGCCATTGTCACCTTGTCTGACCTGTTTGCTATTCAAGTACATAGAGAGGACATTAGTGAGAGAGGTGCAGCCATAGTTAGAGCCTAATAGGAATTGGTTCAGATCTTTTTTCTGGATTCACAGAGTTCTCTGAGTATGTTTTGAATGCAAGAACAAATTGCGGAAACCTTCTTGTCTACTGTGCACACAGAAGCATTAAGATATGTTAGTAGGGAGCTCATGATTCGTGATACTGTGGCTAGGCAACCAATGGTCAATTGGCTCTTAAGCCTAGTACTGATCTACGAACCTATAAATGTATGGATTTCTTCTTCAAGTCGTCATTCAAGTCTGCTCGATCTCAAGATCTTGAAAATCTTGGTCAATTATGAAATAATACATCTAGCATAAGAATTCCTCTGGATTATGCAAGCTTTTTGGGTTTGTTCACATAACTGCCTCCATGATACAGTTTAAAAGGCACACCTCTGTCTTGTGGTTTAAGAAAGGGATGGCAACTGGCTTTGATGCAGAATGACAACTGTCTCTGTTGAAGCCCCTATGCTTTAAATCACTAGAGGTTATCATTAGGAGAAGGGGTATGTGTTGACATTCTACAGTTCTGCTTCTCACAGGACCAGAAGATGGCTCTAGGCATCTTAGAAGGTTACATGGAAGAATACCTGTCAGTATCTTTGCTCATTCATTCTGAACGAATCCAAAATTAATTACTCTAATTCACTTAAAAACATAATAGAACGCCTAACAGGTGTTATATCAACATATGTTTTCCTGAACAATATGAAGTATGAAACTCTAATGTCTGATATTAACTGACTGCAATTCTCAGTGATTTACTGACTACAATTCTCAGAGATTTACCAGCAAATAAAACATTTTACAATGGGAAGGGCAAACTATGAGGCAAAAACATGAGCGTTGTGCAAAATCAGGGACAGTTAAAAATTATACATGAATGACATCCTCATTTGGATGACGGTTAATAAAATGAGAAGATTGATCAATAGTTTAAGCCTTCTGAAAACTTTGATATGTTTTTTCCTAATCTAGTTGTTTTTGACTTCAACAACTACAGTGTCATCTTCCTTGGAGCTCTGTACTCTGACTATGAATTTCTCTCCTGTGTGTTCAGACCTCTACAGCCTGACTCCTGACTGATATACTCCTTCAGGAACATATCACACCTGTGCTGTGAAGTCTGCACTGGTGTCCGGTCTTTACAATGTTAGTATATAATAAATTGTTACTAACATACCTAGTCCTGTATGACCTGGGAATCTGTCTGTCTGGAATATCTATAAATACCTATTATATGCTACTTCCTCAATGGTAAGCTGCTGTGGTTCCCATAATGTCCCTGGTATCTTCTGCCTCACAATTCCTAACTCCTAGTATGGGAAGATGCCAGAGAGATGAGTTAACAGTCAGGAACTATGGTCAACATCCTGTGGAGGCTTGGAGCTCCCTTGTCTGATAGAAAGTAGAATGCAGTGTCCATAATTCTCACCTGAAAGGTGAACTCTTATTGGTGGGGTTTACTGTTTTTTTTTTTGTTCTTCAGTAGTGTGAAATAATGTGCCTTCCCTTGACAGAACTCCTGTGGCAGGGCATTATTCACCATCCCCTTTCCCTAGATCAACGAGACAACTTCAGCTATTCGTTCCTATCCCTCCACAACCTAGTCAAACGAGAGTAATCGAGGGCACAGTCCGGACCAGCATCTTTCTGCAGACTCAGACCCTTGCTGACACTTTATTTCTCCAGCTGCATCTTCTTTCTGTTTTATTGTTAATTACTTATGTTTATACACTCAGGTAAAGGGACTTTGACTCTGTATTGTTTGACATGAGACAGCAGACATTGGAAAAGCTCCCTTCAGAATATCCCCAGTGGTGTTTTTATGTTGGAAATAACGCTATATCAAACCTACTTAGCTTTGTCTCAAAGTAACTGCAATGAAAATAGTTTTAGTGAGCTCTTGTGATATTTTGTACAGTACAATGTCTTGTACAATCTCCTAAAATTAGCATATTCTCTTTTGTTACAATAGCTACTTTAGTCTAAATTCTCTCCATATTACAGCTTTTAACAATACAGACTTTTTTAAATTTTCTTGCCACAGATTCTCTGAATAAAAATTCTTTTTAGATGGCATTTTGTTTAATTCCCATAAGCAGTTTGACCTACTTTACTATAAACTTATTATAAATTCTGAACTTAGTCTAGCATCAGAAGCTACAGGCAATTATAAATTCTTCTTTAGTTATGTTAGGAAACTAAGGAATAGCACTCAACAACATTACTCAGAACTTGTCCAAAATGGTACTACCTATTCAGAGCATAGCAGATATAGCCAACAGTTTGTACTGCCTAATATATATGTCAGTGGTGTGGCGGTTAGCATTGTTGCCTCACAACAATAGGTTCTCTGGTTTGATCCTCAGCTGGGGTGTCTTCTGTGCAGAGTCTGCATGTCCTCCTTGTGGTTTTGTGGGTTTCCTCCAGGTGCTCCGGTTTCCTCCCACATCACAGAGACATGCTGTAGGTGGATTGGACACTCTAAATTGCCCCTAGGTGTGAGTGTGTGTGTGTGTGCCTTCCGTGGAAGGTTGGGCGCTGGGCTGGCAACTCAACACTGTAAAACTCTACTGCCAATCATGAGCAGACAGGTGATCTGCTGTGGCGACCCCTAACTGGGAAAAGCCGGAAGAAGACTAGCAAACAAATTCAGTGCAAATTTCATCCATGAAACAATTATACAGCACACACACATCCCACAGAATCTCAATCTCCCATCAAAACCAAAGAACACAATGAAAGTACTCTCCAAAGGGAAAAATAATGAAAAATACTTCATCTGTGGGACCTGATAATATACTGGTTGCCTAATAAAGAGTAAAACACAAGCTCTACTGGACTAGCACCTACAGTGCCTAAACCTAAGCGTAGCCACTGATTTTGTCCCCAAAGTATGGCACATAACTACTGTGATGCCCCCTGAGAAAGGTGGATCCACCACTAACACTGGAAAGTAAAAAACATTAGCCTGACTAGCCTCATCCTCAAGCCATGGAGCACATCATAACTGACCTAATTAGCTATATCATCAAAAATCTTATAAGGCTTGAACATTCAGCAGTTGATCTTTGTTAAGGTTAGATCCTATCTAATAAATGTGATCAATGTCTTTGAGAAAGCACCTCAAGCTGTGGACACTGGACATGCTGTCCATGCAGGATACCTCAATCTAACTAAGGCTTTTGACACCATTACACATGCCAACATAATAAGCTGTAAGGTCTACAAATTGATCCATATGTAGTTAGGTCAATAGTAAGCTGACTGAGGGATAGAACCCATGTAGTAAGGGTGGCAGGAATGTCCTCAGCAAACATGAAGGAGAACAGTAGTGTGCCGCAAGGCAATGTGCTGTGAGCTGTACTATTCAGCATATACTTTACAAATATCCACATTACAAATGGATATCTCTAGCTAACCAAGTTTGTGGAAACTACAAACTTGGTGTCATCTTCAAGTCCCCCTCCGATTCACAGAAGATAAAACTGAATTCACACGTCAACAGCTAATGCTCAAAAATAGATTAAACCTAAACGCTAAAAATAAAATTTCATCATGGTTGGTAAATGTCCCTTCATCTGTCTTGCAGTATAAACACCCTGCTTCAAAATGAAAGGGTGGAGAGAGACTTTGCAAGATGGTTAGATAATCCCTGTGCCTTTTACCATCACATTGCAAATGGGGTTAGGAAATATTTTTACCTGGTACAGCTGATTGCAAGAAGTATGTCATCTAGATCATGTAGATGCAAGGAAATTCTTACGCCTCTATATTCTGGATTGATCAGACATTATCTCAAACAGTATCAAGCAATTGGAAACACCCCAGATGATCCTAACTAACAAGATCACAGGCAAAAAAGACAACAGCCACCAGGACTGGCTGAAGGCATTCTTCCTTTATTCAATATCCTATAGCCTGCTTAGGTTCTATGCCTAGATGTTTGAGGCATTGGTGTGCAGTAGTTCAAGACCTTTTATATCTTCACAAATCAAACAGTCCCACTAACAGTAGAGCCAGTGGCTTAAACTTGCTTCAGTAAATAAACAAAACATGGTGGAGGGGCAGGTTTGTCATGTGATGCGTATCACCTCTCTGGAACATACTTCCATTTCAAATTAACCAATGTGACACATTTTCTTCATTCAAGAAAGTGTTGAATAACTGGATGGACATCCATAAGTAGACACCTGGTATGACTGGCCTGTTGCTCCTTGAAAAAAGGAGATAAGATCTAAGGGTGGGTTCTGGCAAGGCATAGATAGCCACAGTGCCCAGTTGCTTTATACATTCTATGATTGTGTGAACAATGGGAAGTTAGTGGTAGGCAACTTACAGTGATATTCTGTGATGGTAGAATAGACTGAACATGATAAAATGCCCAAACCAAGATGTAAAGTCACATCATACAGAGAAAGAAACAATAAATCACTGAAAAGTGAGTCATGGATGCAGCAACGTCTTTTCAGACAATTCTGCTTTCCCATACCGCCCCATAAGCTTAACAAGCCTGGTCTGCAAAGCTATGGAGAGGATCATAATGGAACTCATAAACAAGGACATAGGGGACTTGCAGACCTTGGACCCAACCCAGTTTGGCTTTGTCAAGGGCAGATCTTGCCTTTTGAACTTGGTCGACTTCTTCGAAACAGTTACCAAGGCCATTGATGAGGGAAAGGCAGTCCATACAGCCTACCTTGACCTTGCAAAAGCTTTCGACACAATACCCCACTCGGGTATCATAGAGAAACTTACCAGCTTAAATGTAAACCCATATGTCACAAGATGGGTTGCAAACTGGGTAAAGGACAGAACCCACAGGGTTAGAGTTGCTGGAGCCATGTCAGACTCCAAGCCGGTTACAAGTGGTGTCCCACAGGGCTCAGTCCTTGGCCCCCTATTGTTCGGCATCTACTTCTCAGAAGTACAGGCAAACATAGGAGGACTATGGCTGACAAAGTTTGCAGATGACTGCAAACTGGGCGCCATAATGGATAGTACATCGGACACAGACATCCTTCAGAGGGGTCTCACGGAAACTGATAGCTGATAGCTGATGGCCTGAAGTTAAACGCAAAAAAGTGTATAGTCAGACCCTTCGGGAAAAACAAGGTAACCCCAAGCTACCATATAGATGGCAACCCACTAAGCACAGAAGAGGTTATCAGGGACCTGGGTACCCAGGTTGACAGTGGCCTCTCGTTTGACACTCACATTGCTAAAATGGTTCGAAAGACCTTCTACATTGCCCATCTGATCATGAAGGGATTCACATCCAGATCAAGTGAGGTCATTGTTCCCCTGTACTCTTCACTTATCAGACCAATGATCGAGTACAATGCCCTGTTCAGGATGTATCTCACCCGACACCTGCAGCAATTGGAGAGACCCCAAAAGTTCATCACCAAAAGGATAAAAGGACTCCAAAACCTGTCATATACTGCCAGACTGAAGAAACTCCAACTATATTCAGTTGCATACCATCTGCTCAGAGGTGACCTGTGCCTGACATACAAGGCCATGACCAACCCGGAATTAATGGACATGCTCCACCTCAAAAAATCCAAATACACCAGAACTACTAGAGCCAGTGACTTAAACCTTAGCACGGATATAAATCGGACGTGCTGGAGGGATAGATTTATCACCCAGAGACTCCACCATGCTGTTCAATAAAATCCCGGTCCATGTGAGGCAGAGCACCTCGCTGGCTTGGTTCAAGAGAAATCTTGACCGGTGGATGGGAGATCGTAGGTTTACCCCGGGAATCATCTCAGTGTCACTGCTGGACAGAGGCACAACAAACTAATGGGCACATTATTTCTAACATAAGGGGTGGCGTAAGCCACATAACTTTGGGCTAGGCTTATAAATGCCTTAGGGCAGATAGCCTAGTATAAACCTATGAACCTATGAACCTATAACAATGGAAGTTACACCACAAAGCTGCACAATCCCGGAAAACTGCAAGTCAGAATTTGAAATGGACTCTAGTACTGGTGTTGCAAAGTAGGACCATCATAGTCAAGAAATGTCCTGTCTACGACTTGACAGCAAAGTACCTACAAGGTGGGCTTACTATGGTATGTAACTGTACTTCTCCAGTGTGGCATCTTAGATAAAAATACACAGAGAGACAAGCACAGGGGTTGGCCACTAAAGTATGACATTAGCATAACTGATTGTCAACAACTTCACATCTTTTTTCAGACACAACTCAGGCCAGAATGGCAAGATTAAAAACTATGAAACATGTTTAGAGGAAGTGAGAGGGAATTGGAGTAACTAAAAAAAAATCACAAAGGCAAGAGGAGAACATCACAAAGACAATGGCTGTAAGTTATGCTTTAATCTCAGCCCCTGGAACTGAGAGGCAGGGCTCTAATCAGTAAGTCATCATGTATTTTGGGGCAATAATATTTGAATATTATATAATAATAATCATATATAATATTATATATAGTATATAATAATATTATTATTATATAATATGTTATTTATATGTTAAGACTGGTTTCAAAAGGCACTTCCTTTAACCTAATGACAGTATTTGCACAATGCATTATGTCCTATAATGCTTCAGAGTCAGTTGGCCAGTATTAATGTAGAAAAGCAGAATGGGCTGCATTTTGGTGGCACATTGTATATTGGCCCTAAATTACTATTTTCAGACCTGTATCTCACACTGTTTCAAAGATACTGTATGGAAAAGCTTTACAAAGAAAAAGAAAAAAATCATGAAGGCCACACACACCACACACCTATCACCATGGAATCACACACCAAACTACTTGGGGTCATCATTAACGACTATTTGAAATTTGACCTGCACATTCTTAGTAACAATAAGAAAATCCAACAAAAACATGGACTCCTTTACAGGAATAAAATATTCTTATCCAATAATGCCAAGATTGTTCTATCCCATGACTGTGTTCTCTCCAGCCTACTCTATGGCTCGCAAATGCTCACCAACCGTCAAACCTCTCTCTTATCCAAACTACAATCCACCTACAACAAAATGGATAAATTCACTGCTGACCTCCCCTACTACTCACATCACTGCTTAGCTCTCAAAAAGTTAAACTGGCTAGAGCTTCCTCACAACTTACTTCTCTCTCAGCTTCAAATAATCCATTCCATACTGTATCCACCCTCTTTCTGTCCCAGCATTATCTCTCTCATCTCCCCCTACTCTCCACCAAGATCCCTTCATAGCTCTGAATAAAATCTCCCTTCTATCTACAACCCTAAAACTAAAATAGTTCAGAACATTTACAAGTTTTGCCTAGCCCAATACTAGAATAAACTTCCTCTGGACATTCGTAATATCAAGCACTGACATCATTTCAAAATAGCTGTCAAAAAACATCTAAACAATACACGAATCTGTCATTGTAACCATCATCTGTTACTGACTTCCCCCCACTATTCACCCCGATTCACCTTACCTTCTTTCTTTCTTCCATTGTTACTCCAATCTGTACATTGACTTAGCCCTATTTTGGTCTAGTCTACCTTTTACTTAACTTGTATGGCTTCTAAAGACTGTACTTGCATCTTACTGATGCACAGTGGGTTCCACCCTCTGAAGTTATTGTGCTGAAAGACTGATGCTGTTGACTGTAACTACTCTCCGATATTTTACCGTATATTAGCTACACTCTTATGTACTATTTATACTGTTTTATCATATCGATTTATTATTATGTATCTCAGCTTCTTGTTATTGTTTATATTTTATGTATTTATTTTGTGGAGCTTTTCTCCAAGAGCTTCTGCTGAAAAAGGGCTTTGGCTCAGTCAGACTAACCTGGTCAGCAAATGTCAAATTATTTATTTATTTGCAGTTGTTTAGCAGGATGGCCCACTGGGCCAAAAAGTTCCCATTTTCACTGGTGGGCCGGGGAGAAAATCTCCACATACAAAAGAAATTTAAATACAATCACATTTTCTACATACATAGAGAGATAACAACTTAAAAAACGTAAACTTAAAAAACAGACATACAATCTTATCATAACTTCCTAGCTAGAATAACAAAGGCAGTATACATTATATACAAAATATATACAAAATATACAAAGTACACTATATCATCTGCTTTGGATACTGTAGAGTGAAGACAGCAAGAGATAGTTGCATAATTGTTAAGCAGAGGGGAGAACAAAAGTTAGTGAGATCAGGTGGGGGAAGATGCTCTGATAGAGCTGAGTAGGGAATTCCAAGTTTTAGCAATGGTACATGAGTAGAGAGACTGACCACTTGCTAGATTGTAAATAAATATGTAATAAATACATTGTAAATAAATAAATATGAAACTTATATCAAATAAAAACTACATCCCTAACACATGCAATTAGCATTTTATCTAACAAATTGTGTCACTGTATGTAGCGCCATTTCATACATATGTGTTTTCAATCATGTTGGAATTGTCATCCCATAACTATCTATTTATCTAGCATGAAATATATGCTACTATCAGAGATTTGACTGATGGCTTGATAACCCCCCCGCCCGCCCCCAAAAGGAAGGATATATTACACCGTGTTGCTGTTTAATCACAACCACACAACAGCAAATGTTAGACATGATAATGGAAGTTACTGGGAAATGTTAAATGTTTGGCACTCTGCATGTAATACTAAAGAATGAGCCAGGAAAATCGAAGAATGGTACTTTACAACAAACTCACATTAAACCTGTCTAGAAAAATATCAAACAATACTTCCATTCACTTTGCAAACGGTTGTACTATGAAATTTGGACATTCCCCTAAGCTATTCAGTAGAAAGTAGCACACTGGTTCTTAGGCAAGCTGCCCTTGTCGGCAATTTAAAACCTAGCCAATTTCCCTTTCAAAGGTGAAAATCAAACCCTGTACCTTGTGTGTGGGAGGTAAACAACTTAGCCATTATGAACAACACAGGTGCACCTGTGTTGTTCCTTGTCTTTTTGGTGCTTACATCATGACGGAAGCAGCTGAGGATTCACAACTTAGCCATTATAACAATACCCCAACTTCTGAAGTAGCAGCCATTTTAAACAGCAACCACTACCACAACTTGCTTCAAGTGAATCCTGATATAATTTATTATTTATTAACTCTGAGCAGTAATACACATATGTATCTCAGTGTCACAAACAGGTGAGATGGAGAAAAGCATCGTGAATATGGACAACTGTGGTTACTTTGCTAAAAAAATGCAAGTTCAATCGTCATCCTCATGGTTCCTTCAACCTAGGTGAATCCATCCATCCACAAACCCTTTTTCCACATGGGGTTGTGGTGTCACGTCAACAGTGACAATCATTTAGAGTCAAGGTTTAGACTGTTAGGTGGCTATTCCTGCTTCCACACCACACACTCACACCTATGCCTAATTTAGAGTGTTCAATCCACTTACTTCAAGTCTTTGTAATGAAACCGGAGAATCTGGAGAAAAACCCCCAAAAACACTGGGAGGACATGCAGACTCAGCACAGAAGGCATCCCAGCCAAGAATCAAACTGGGGAACCTATTGCTTTGAGGCGACAATGCCATCCTCTGTGCTTCTGTTCTACCTGCAGTTGGCTACGTCCTGATGTTTTTTTTTTTATATCCTTTGTGAATGTTTCTGATTGAATCAACAGTGCTTTTTTTCCAATAAAATAACAGATCCATAATTGTCAGGGTGTTTATCTCATAAATAATAAGTACAGGCTTTGATTATCATCAAGAGAAACTGCCTCGGCTTAAAATGGTCCTAAAAGGCAGCCAGCCTAGCATCTGCTTATGAACCTGTAACAATTATGCTTACATGGTACACAGTCTTTGGGCATGCATGAATAGCAGTCAGTGTTGGTTAGTCTGTCTTGCTGTTTTTCACACATAACAAGTTACAGAATGGAGCAGTTTTGTTGCTATAGTATGGGTGCTCTCATGCCAAAGTATGTGACAGCTTTTTCTGAGACATGAACTACAATGACAACACTGACAAACCTCATGTAATCACCAATGTTTTGAGTAATACAAAAAACAGGAATTCGTTAGAGCTTAAGGGGCTTTACTTTAAAATCAGGAGTGTGTCATTTGAAAATATTCTTCCAACAAAATTGATGCCCGAGAACTCAGTTTCACTGTGATATATCTAATTTACTTTATTCTGTGTTTACATCCTTGCTGCACAGAATAGCTGTTTTAGTTTAACATCCCATTAACTGTCCATGAAGAAAAAGTGTTTATTGCCTTTCCATGCCGAAGCACACGTCACCACACAGTGAGTATGACTTTCTCTGTGCAGTATTATACCCGGGATGTCGCTGCTGACATTTGAAACATGCTGTTTTTGTTTGTTGCACTCTTTCTTGAGAGTTGCTGACAGCCCTAAGAAATATATGAACCCTTGCATACACTGCCCAGCTAAGCTTCATTATGTGTTTTATCTTGTACAGTGATCTCGGCTGTGCTGACAGCAGGATGATATACAATGAAGGACAAGAGAATGGTGGGGTCTTGCATCTTCCTCTTTCCACCTCTGACATAACCCTCTACCACTTGACCTGTGAAATTTTATTTCCAGCAATATGGGCAAAATTATGACTACTAAACTAAAGAGACGTCCAGTACCATATCATAACACAAAATGCTTTCCCTACATTCATGTACATAGCTATTTCACACCCCGGTGGGTGCCCACAAAAAATTACCGGGGTATTTGATCCTTTACTTACACAGTTATTTTTCAGTGCAGCCTTTGATTTCCATTTCAAATTAAAATTCTTAAAACAACTTACAAAATGGGTTCAGATTTTGCCACTTTCACCAAACTACAAACTGAAATGTCAGCACAATATGAAATTTCAGTAAAGGCACTCATTTATTACTGTTTCAGTTTTCTACCATGATTATGAAAAGCTGCAGCTGGCAAATACTGCGACAACAGGACTAAGAATCTACAGCTTTTATCTCAAAAAAATATATATATTTTTATCAGAATTCTGCTGCAGTCTCTCTTAATTAAATTCCTTCAGCCACTTGCCTCTGTTGAGCATCCTTGAAATTACTGCTTATGAAATACAGTAGAGTATTCAATTCCACCTCCTTTTACATTTACAATGCTTTACCATGCCCCAGGACTTCCTGATTGTTTCAAGTTGTACTGTATGACAATTTTGTTTATCCTCCACAAAATCTATGCCTTTTGAATCAGGACAGAGAATTCAGAATTCTCTACTTTTATGGCTAACCAATTAAATCAACAAATTGTTTCAACAAAACAGCCAGTAACAGCAAACTTCATGATAACACTGCTCCAAACGAAACAGCACCTTAAAGACTGCACTTTCTTACCAAATACAATGAAACGCCAAATTACCTTGCTGCCTGTTATTTTTTAAGAATTTACAGATAGAAGTACACATGATGGCTTTCAAATGAGTTGCTCTCAACCTAGACACTGCAGCTCATACTTGCTATGTAATTATTACAGCCACATTCAAACTGTAGTTTGGCTAAATTAAGTTTTGACTCCACACAGACACCATCTATACACTACTGGAATGAGGTAAATGACAAAGTGCAAGTAAGTTATCGAAAAAAAAAAGACATTTTCACTAAGCAGATCTCAAACCAGCTTTTTATGAACACAGCATTTGCAGCCAAATTATATTTGTTTTGTTTTGTGCAGACGCACATACATACATACACCGCTCGCGCACACACACACACACACACACACACACACACACACACACACACACACACCTCTAAGCAGATCTTCACCCTTTTAATGCTTATAATTATTTACAGTACTCACCCTTAAAGTCTCACTACAGATGAAAGTTGGAGGACAATGTGCAATAGAGTATTTTTTCCTACAACCCTTCCCAGGTTAATTTTTTTTAACATTTCGCAACAGCGTGGCTCACGTAGCTGCAGGCAGAGCCGAGGGCTGTACAGTTCTATATGTAATAATCCGATCGCTTACAGTATGTCGATCGGCTTATTACTGTGGAGTTAAAAAAATAAAATAACTCCACAGTAATAAGCCGATCGACATACTGTAAGCGATCGGATTATTACAGCTAGAGATGTACAGCCCTCTGCTATGCCGGCAGCTCCATGAGCCATCAGCAAGTAACCAAATGTAATAAAAAGCTGCAGGCAGAGCAGAGGGCTGTACATCTCTAGCTGTAATAATCCGATCGCTTACAGTATGTCGATCGGCTTATTACTGTGGAGTTATTTTATTTTTTTAACTCCACAGTAATAAGCCGATCGACATACTGTAAGCGATCGGATTATTACATATAGAACTCTACAGCCCTCGGCTCTGCCTGCAGCTACGTGAGCCATCAGAAAGTAAACAAATGTAAGAAAAAATAGTTTGTTTTTTTCTAACATTTGGTTACTTGCTGATGGCTCACGGAGCTGCCGGCAGTGCAGAGGGCTCTACATCTCTAGCAGCAGATAATTTGAAGGGCAATGAAAAAGGAACATCGGCTGACAAAAAAATAGACCAATAAATTAAAGTTTTTCGAGGCAGATTTTTATATGCACTCTTACCGAAATTTGTAGCTGAAGGAGAACGTTCCCAAGGGAGTTGCCTGATGTTTGGCTTGAGAGAGAAGACGATCCGATGATGTTTAGACTCCGGACTGAAGTAGTCAATGGAAAAGAGTTCCACAACAATTCACGCTGTAATAAGGGCTGACCGACCTAATGGTGATGTCACAGTGTGGGAGGATCAGCTGGAGAGAGGGAACTACTGTTTTGGATATGTCGAAGGTACGTCAGCAAGGTAGAGACCAATTACACCAGAAAGAATGCGATAGCAAAGAATGGGGGATGGGCTTTCCTGCCCTACGCTAGGGAAAGGCAGAAATGTACTAGTGACCAACTTTTTCGTGTATTTTGTAATTGCTGATGGTTGGGATCAGTTTATAGGGAATAAAGAAGACTTGTGGTTGAGTAAAATTGTGACTGAGCCCGGAGTGTTCCTTTAAGTAAACTATGAATAGTGGAAAAGTACTGAAAAACAAGAGCCTGTCTAATGGCAGGAAATGTGCCTTATATGGAAGTGTATCTGATTTTCTTTCTCTGCCTAGAGATGTAGTAATGTGAACTGCTTCAAGCCTATGGGTAAACCACTGATTGGTTAATTGTCTTTTGTACTATTTTAATTGGTCTAGTTTATATTTTTGTACTGTCAGCAATATCACCAGCATATAAGCTTATGCATTCCTTTGTTCGGGGAGTCTCCCTGGTACTTTCCAGTAGGCTCCCACACGTGTGTAATAAATACCACTGAAAGAGAGGAAGAAGTGTCTTGTCTTCATTTAAGATAAAAATGCAAACACAACAATTGGTGCCGTGACTCGATATGAACTGACAACGGCTATGCGGTAGTTGGGGATTGAACTAAGTACTGCTAGTAAAAGGGCCCATGACAGTATTATCTGTTCTGGCAGTGTTTCTTTCATTTCCTGTACTTATCTGCTTCACAAATTTGGTATTGATAATTTTATAGAAATGTAATAATTCCTCTCATTCAGTTGTTTGAGGTAAGTGGCATGCATTTTTTTCTCTCTGCTATTGATTGTGCAGCATGAGAGTGGGATAAAATGAAACAGTGGCGAAATAAGAGTGAAAGGAGATATGAGAGTGGTGAAAATTACGTTTACAAAATGTCATAGCTACCTCTGTAAAATACAGAGTAGCTTATTGTGTGAAAATGGGAGTGAGTGTGGGAACCATAAAAGAGCCAGAAAGAGGTACACCAGCTGGTTGTATGTTTTTTCATGTGTCCCGGGACAGTTGCATGTTTATAAGTCAGTGGGTCGCCCTCACTGAGGACGATGGTAAACTCGCCTTTCCAGAGAATGGTAGTTTTAATAAAAATATTTTGCTGAATCTCCAAGGGAAATTAAGAAGAAAAGGGAGAAGAATACCAGGGTTGTGCTAGGCAGCATTTAATGATTGGATGACAGAGGTGAAAGAAAGAGAAAAGGATTCGGTTATTAGTAGTTTAAAGGATAATCGGCAGAAATTAAAAGAGCAACTAAAAAAATTACAACAAACTGCTAGTAACTTAGATATAGTAAACAGTAAGTGTTTAAAGGACCCACCCTTTAAGGGGCTTTATCCTGTGAAGGAATTAGCTAAATTACAGATAATTGAATCTTTGGAAGACGATAATGCTTGGCTCCCCCACCACCAGCTGCACCACCAGTTGCACCCCCGCAGTATCAGCCCCACCCTCAACAAGGAGCAGAAGCACAGCAGCCAGATTCCACCACTAAAGACACCATCCCTAAAGAAAGAGAATGAGCAGCGGATAGTCACTCTAGTGACTCAGATCCAGACACAAGCGATAGAAAAAAGGGACCAGAAACTCATAGTAAGACTCATAAAGAAGCAAAAGCTGTAATGTATTTTAAGGCTAAACCCTACTATAAAGGTAAAGAAAAACGACATATACACTGACGATGGCTTTTTGGTCAGTTCCCCACTATAATGGACAGTGGGGACGGGTATTTTGGACCAGATCAATTTAACCCAAAGAGTCATTTAT